>NC_057814.1:51337754-51637754 GCF_018294505.1 Triticum aestivum | reverse complement strand
ACCAACTCAAACAAGTTTTTGCTACTGTAAAATTTGACTTAGGTCCAGATTAGTAAACGAAGCTTGTTTCTTTCGCCGTTTGAGTTTCGTTGATCCTTTTTGCAAACCGGAGTTCTTAAGTTGAACTTTCTGGTTAGATCTCTTATTTGAGTTTTACGTGTGCATTAGACGAGTACTTATTGTATGCTTGTTTGTTTGCGAAAGAGTACCCGGAGCGCGCCGCTTGCTACTTCGAATCCCTAGGTTTCACGGATCATCAGCAAGGCAAGTAACACTTTGATCATACCTCTTTTCATACCCAGTTTTATTGCATTAGATCAATCCTCAAACAATTGCATGATTAGGATCTGATTAAATTGCGGGTTGGGAAGTAGCTGATGAGGTAGAACCTATTGCCCTGTTTATTACCAAACCCTTGGGAGTTACTTCTACGTTGCTTATATTGCTATGCTATGCTAGTAGACGTGGATTGGGTGAGTGTATCCATGACATATGTGAGATTGTTAATTAATGGTTCAATTTAAGGTGGCTACTTAAACACACATCTGGGTGGATTGAGGCACCTGGGTATTCCAGCGATTGCATGTTTTTTTTATGGACCACCACCCAGGCTCAAAGGGATCATGAGATTATTCATGCTAGAAACTTCCGTGTGCAGCCACAAGCTATTATGGGCTCTAGCATAGTTGATTAAGTTGTGTGAACTCTTACAGTCGTAGACTAGCAGACGCAGGGGTTGTAGGTGGTACTATCTACCCGATCGTAAGGTGCAAACGCTTCTGAAAGACTATGTCTCGGTTATCCGTTTCTCAAACATTATGTAGTGCGAGAATCCCAATGGAGGAGATCGAGTCTTGTGGGGAAAAGTGCGCAAACCTCTGTGTATAAACTAATCATGGTTAGCCGTGTCCCCGGTTATGGACAACTTGAGTATCTAGTACTTGGATTATCATGTGAATCTCATCATGTTACTTTAATTAATTTTGTTGGGATTAATGTTGAAACTTAATTGGGATTGAGATGATGTCACCCATTCTCAATGTTTAACAACCACCAAGATAGTAAATAAAATTTATTCCTTTGTAGTAGGGAAAAATTGGCTTTTCGCAAAACTGTAACCATAGAGCTTTCCACCAGCCAAATATGCATGTAGTATAGCATTATTCTGTTCATTACTCTTTATGTGTTACATTGCCAGCATATTCCATGTGCTGACCCGTTTTCGGGCTGCAACGTTTCATGGTGCAGACTTTTCAGACGACGAGTAAGGTGCCTTAGGTCGTGGTTCTATACTCAGTGATGCCGCTGGAGTTGATGGACTCGCTTATCTTCCAAGTCTTCCGCTGTTATCGTTTTTAGATGGCCTTAAGCCATATTTATTGCATTAAGTTCTCTTTTGAGACATTCGATGTAATAAGTGTGTGATTGCTACTCTGTTATAAATCCTTCGAGTACTGTGCGTGTCAGCATTACTGATCCAGGGATGACACTGATGCACAGAGACTTGACCGTCTGAGGTCTGGTCGCTACAAGATGGTATCAGAGCACACGCTGACTTTAGGACATGACCACTAAGCTTAAACCCTAGATCACTATTCTCTTCTCATTTCTGACTCCTCTCCATTTTCCACTCTTTTAGGATGGCGGATGCCAGGAACAAGTTCATGCAACCAGATGAAGATACACCCTTTGGACGCCACTTGAAGGAAGTCACTAGATACCTGAACATCGGAATACCTAGCTTCACCGAAACCTACAATGCCACACTACCGGAAGAGGAGCATTGGATGATTCAAGTTCAAGTTCCAGGAAGGACGTTCATGCCCGTCACCGAGCCCATAGAGTTTTCCTTTGATGCACCAACCTGGAGTCTAGGAAAGAGCATGGCAGCCCACATCACCATGGGACGCATTGGAGAAGTTTACCACAAGGAGCTTAAGGATACCATTTACCAGATTTGTGGGCGCCAAGATGAGCAATGGGAGATGATCAGCACCAAGAAGGATAGATCAATTGCAGCTTTCATCCAGGAGCAAAACCAGCACATTCATCGCCAGGAGAACCAAATGTGCACAGGCATGATAGATCTGAAGAAGGCATTGACCAAGATCACGGAGTTGGAGGAAGAACTCAAGTCTACGCGCGATGGATATGAGGAGGAGATCGCCACGTTGTTGGAGAAAAATGACGACCTGGAAAAGAAGATCGGAGTATTCATGGGAGACCCAGCACCAGGAGGAGAAGACGATGATTGCGCTTACCCGGATAACTACATCATCATCGACGACACCGACTCGGACCCCAGTGAAGATGACTTTGTTGATGAAGCTGGAGCAGATATCATGGAGTCTTCGACCGATCAAAATTTCTAGTAGACCACCATAATTAGTAGTAGTATTCCCCATGTATATAGTATAGTCCGAGCACTTTGTGACGATAGTTAGATCGATTGTATGCCTTGTTTGAATTGATTTGAGTGATATTGATTGTGTTTGTCTCATGTGCATATGGTTAGTGTTTTCTCTCTAGACCTCATTCTATTCTAAATTCTCATATTTTCTAAACCCATCAAATGCCTCCGAGACGCGACACCGGATTTGTTTTCCCACCGGAGATCACTCAGTTGATTTAGCAGCAGAATGTCTAGATGCAAGCACTAGTACAGAATCAAGGCAACAACAACAACAACAACAACAACCCACCACCACCACCACCTATTGACCATTTGACCCGTTTCTTGAGGCTAAATCCGCCGGTGTATTCCAGTAGCACCGAGCCGATTGTTGCAGATGATTGGCTCCGCAAGGTTGGAAGGGAATTGACCACTGCAGGATGCACAGATGCGGAAAGAGTGCGTTTTGCCGCACATCAGCTTGATGGA
This sequence comes from Triticum aestivum, assembly GCF_018294505.1. Taxonomy (NCBI): domain Eukaryota; kingdom Viridiplantae; phylum Streptophyta; class Magnoliopsida; order Poales; family Poaceae; genus Triticum; species Triticum aestivum. The sequence goes on along the minus strand of NC_057814.1, from coordinate 51,634,873 downwards.
CCCGCAGCATCATGGTGGGAGAATTACACGGCCACACACCCTATAGACACTGTCACATGGGACCAGTTCCAGCAAGCTTTTCGTACTGCCCATGTTTCAGCAGGAGCTATGGCCATGAAGAAGTGTGAGTTTCGCAACCTACGCCAAGGAGGACACACCGTAGGCCAGTATGTGGAGGATTTTAGTAAACTAGCACGTTATGCCCCAGATGACGTTGCTACAGATGCAGCCAAGCAGGAGAAGTTTCTGGAAGGGCTGAATGATGAGTTGAGCATGCAGTTGATGGTAGCAACCTTCAACAACTACCAGGAGTTGGTAGATAGAGGTCTCATGATTGAAGGGAAGCAACAGCAGATTGAAAAACGCAAGAGGAAGTATGGACAAGGGAAGTACAATTCTAAAGCTCAGCAGAAGCCACGTTTTACCCCGAAATCGGGAGGACATTTTCAGCATACCCATGGAGCAGGAGGTTCGCACAACCATAGTGGACCCAAGAATGGTAATGGGAATGGAGGAAGCAACGGACAGAACCGTACCAACCCATCGACCCCAGCTAAGAGAGATCTAAGCCAAGTCACTTGCTACAAGTGCCAAAAGACTAGACATTATGCTAATGAGTGTCCTGAAGCCCAGAATGGAAATGGCAATGGAAGCTCTGGGAAGAAGCCCAACCCTTTCAACAAAGGACATGTGAACCATGTTAGCGTGGAGGAGGTTGAAGCCCAGCCAGATGCAGTAATAGGTAAGTTTTTGGTTAAGTCATTTACTGCACTCGTTCTTTTTGATACTGGTGCATCGCATTCTTACATATCAAGGGGGTTTGTGGATAAGTATAAATTGCCAACCCAAGCCCTTAGGTCACCCATGTTAGTAACCTCGCCAGGAGCAGAGTATATGACTAGTCTATGGTGTGATCGGTTACCATTAAGGATTGGTAACTACGTGTTTCCGTCGGACCTAATAGTACTGGAATCGCAAGGATTGGATGTGATATTAGGCGTGGATTGGTTATCGAAGTATGAAGGGAACATTGAATGCGCTAGTAAGTCGATTTTGCTTACCACCCCAGAAGGGAGAAGGATCAAGTATGTATCCCGGCATGTGCCGAAGAGGACTCAGGTGAATTCTTTATCAGGAGTTGTACAGGAGGAAGTACTAGTGGTGAAGGATTTCCCTGACGTATTTCCAGAGGAGTTGCCAGGCATGCCACCGGATAGATACATTGAGTTTTTGATTGAGCTTTTGCCAGGCACAGGGCCAATATCTAAGAGACCGTACAGGATGCCCGCAAAGGATTTGGAGGAGATTAAGCAGATTAAGGAGTTGCTGGATAAAGGCTATATTCACCCAAGTTCTTCACCTTGGGGATCGCCAGTGCTTCTAGTGGAGAAGAAGGATGGATCGTTAAGGATGGTTGTTGATTATCGAGGATTGAATGAAGTGACCATAAAAAACAAGTACCCACTACCGATGATCAATGATCTGTTTGACCGCTTACAAGGAGCTAAGGTATTTTCCAAGATCGATCTGCGGTCAGGATACCATCAGTTGAAGATTCGAGAGCAGGATATACCTAAGACGGCTTTTACCACCAGGTATGGGCTGTACGAGTATACCGTTATGTCATTTGGTCTGACTAACGCACCTGCCTATTTCAAGAACCTGATGAACAAGGTGTTTATGGAGTTTTTGGATAAGTTCGTCGTGGTGTTCATTGATGATATTTTGGTCTACTCCAAGAATGAAGAGGAGCATAAGGAACATTTGCGTTTGGTACTTGAGAAGCTCAGAGAACATCAGTTATACGCCAAGTTCAGCAAATGTGAGTTTTGGTTGAAGGAAGTTGGATTCCTCGGACATGTTATATCCGGAGAAGGAATAGCAGTAGACCCCACCAAAGTTGACACTGTGACAAACTGGGAATCACCCACGTCAGTTGGAGAGATCCGGAGTTTTCTTGGACTTGCAGGATACTACCGGAGATTCATTGAGAATTTCTCGAAGATTGCAAAGCCCATGACGGAGCTGTTGAAGAAGGACACCAAGTTCAATTGGACTGAGGAATGTGAGGCTAGTTTCCAAGAGTTGAAGAAACGTTTGGTTACATCACCAGTGTTGATTCTGCCAGATCAACGCAAGGATTATGAAGTATACTGCGACGCTTCTCGTCGAGGACTTGGAGCAGTGCTTATGCAGGGAGGAAGAGTTGTTTCATATGCTTCACGACAGCTTAAACCCCATGAGATGAATTACGCTACGCATGATTTAGAGTTAGCAGCCGTAGTACATGCGTTGAAGACATGGAGACATTTTCTCATCGGAAACCATTGTGAGGTGTACACGGATTACAAGAGTTTGAAATACATCCTCACGCAGAAGGAGTTGAATCTCAGGCAAAGGAGATGGTTGGAGCTCATAAAGGATTATGATATGAGATTGCATTATCACCCCGGAAAGGCTAACGTAGTAGCAGATGCGTTGAGCCGCAAGAGCCATGTCAACACACTCATGATCGGAGAGTTACCGAAGGAATTAGCCGAGGACCTTCGCGAGCTATGTTTGGAAATAGTTCCGAGAGGCTATGTTGCAACATTGGAGATACAGTCTACTCTGATGGATAAGATCAGAGAAGCTCAGAAGACAGACAAGGAGGTTGCCGGAATAAAGGAAAGGATGAGCAAAGGAAAAGCCAAGGGATTTCGTGAGGACGAGCACGATACCTTATGGTTTGAGGATTGCGTTTATGTGCCTAATGACCCGGAGATCAGGAAGTTGATTCTGCAGGAGGCTCATGACTCGCCGTACTCGATTCACCCAGGAAATACCAAGATGTATTTGGATTTGAAGGATACTTTCTGGTGGACCGGGATGAAGAAGGATATTGCGGAGTATGTAGCAGTTTGTAATGTATGTCAGAGAGTGAAGGCCGAGCATCAGAAGCCAGCAGGATTGCTACAGCCATTGCCGATACCCGAATGGAAGTGGGATAAGCTAGGCATGGATTTTATCACGGGATTGCCCAAGACTCGTTCAGGCTATGACTCAATATGGGTTGTAGTCGATCGTTTGACGAAAGTAGCTCATTTCATCCCAGTGAAGACCACTTACACAAGTGCTAAGTTGGCAAAGATTTATATGACCAGAATCGTATGTCTGCATGGAGTTCCGAGGAGCATTGTATCAGATAGAGGAACCCACTTTACCTCAAAGTTCTGGCATCAGTTACATGAAACTTTGGGTACCAGGCTAGAATTCAGTACGGCCTTTCATCCACAGACAGATGGACAGACCGAAAGAGTCAATCAGATTTTGGAGGACATGCTGAGAGCTTGTGCGCTAGATTATGGATCCAGTTGGGATGACAATTTGCCGTATGCAGAGTTTTCTTACAACAATAGTTATCAATCCAGTTTGAAGATGGCCCCTTTCGAAGCTTTGTACGGAAGGAGGTGTAGAACACCATTGTTATGGGACGAAGTTGGAGACCGCCAGTTGTTTGGACCAGACTTGATTAAAGAATCTGAACAGAAGGTGAAGTTGATTCGCGATAGGCTCAAGGTAGCCCAGTCCAGGCAGAAGAGCTATGCGGATTCAAAATGTAAGGAGACAGTTTATGAAGCCGGAGACCGAGTTTATCTTCGAGTATCTCCACTTCGAGGAGTTAAGCGCTTTGGAGTTAAGGGAAGTTAGCGCCATGATTTGTAGGACCATACAAAGTTTTGGAGCGTATGGAGAAGTTGCCTACAAGTTGGAATTACCCGAAGGATTGTCAGGAGTTCACGATGTGTTCCACGTTTCCCAGTTGAAGAAGTGCCACGCAGAGATGGCTGATATACCACTGAGAGATACAGTACCACTGGAAGCAATTCAGTTGGATAGTGATTTGACTTATGAGGAGAAACCAGTCAAGATTCTCGAATATGCCAGTCAAGTCACGCGCAGCAAGGTTATCAAGTTTTGCAAAGTTCAGTGGAGCCACCATACTGAGGATGAAGCCACCTGGGAGCGAGAGGAAGATCTATGGAAGGACCAGCCTCACCTATTTTCTAGCCAACCCGAATCTCGAGGGCGAGATTCATCTTAAGGGGGTTAGATTTGTAACATCCCAAATTTTCAATTTGGAATGTTATACATTAGATCATCATTGCATATCATATTTTATTGCATTTTGGCTAGATCCTAGAAATTCTACGCAACTCAAGGACCCACAGAGAGAGTTGGGGATTTCGTTATTTTCATATTTGAGTTTTCTCGAATTTTGAAAATAGGATCATTTGATTTTATTTATTTTATCATCAATTATTCCAATTTTGAAAATAAGAGAGAGGGAATAAAATGACTTTCCCAAAATAAAGGAATATTGAGGATTTAATAAAAAAATCAAATAAGATTTTATTTTGGAGTTTTTCGCTATTTTATTTGAATTTAGGAAAAATACGCGTTTTTCAAAATTGCATTTAGTCCCCAAATAAATGTTCATCTTGTCCGACTTGATTTTAGCAGTCGAGGAAAATTTATTTCGGGATTTTTGGAGTCCGTTTAGTATTTCTTTTCATTGTATTTCTGCGCGAAATTATTTAAAAAAATGCGAACCGACTTTGGGCCGTGTTCGGCCAGGTCTCCGCCTGCCGGGCATTTATAAGGCGCCGCCCCGAGCCCGTCAGCCCACCCGAGCCCCGCGCCAACCCTAACCCTAACCGCCGCCGCCGCCGCCCGCCGTCCCGCCGCCCGACGCCGGAGCCGCCGCCGCCGACCCGCCGGATGCCGCCGCCCCGTCCCACCGGACCTCTCCGCCGCCCGCCGGGCCCCGCCGCCCCACCCGCCGGACCCCGCCGCCCCACGCCTGAGGTAGCCGCCGCCCTCGCCGCCGGCGGTTTTCCTCGAGAAACCATACGGTTTTTCCGCCGGTTTTTCGTTCGGTTTTGTTAAAAAAACCTAACTGTCTTTTTTCGGTTTTGTTTATTTAGCGGACGTTCGTCCGTACGTTCATTCGTTAGCCTGTTTTGTCCGTTTTTCTTTTTCTCGGATTTTCCGCGATTATTTCTGATCGCGATTTCCGATCTGTTTTTCGTTCTAGTATAACTTTTCGCTCGTTTATCGGAATCAGGCGATTCAAGCGCCTAGAGTTTCGTCTCGAAACCCTCTTTCTGTTTAACCACCTCAAATAAGTTTTTGCTACTGTAAAATTTGACTTAGGTCCAGATTAGTAAACGAAGCTTGTTTCTTTCGCCGTTTGACTTTCGTTGCTTCGTTTGATTTGATTCTTTTTGCAAACTAGAGTTCTTAAGTTGAACTTTTTGTTTAGATCTCTTATTTGAGTTTTACCTGTGCATTAGTTGAGTACTTATTGTATGCTTGTTTGTTTGCGATAGAGTACCCGGAGTGTGCCGCTTGCTACTTCGAATCCCTAGGTTTCACGGATCATCAGCAAGGCAAGTAACACTTTGATCATACCTCTTTTCATACCCAGTTTTATTGCATTAGATCAATCCTCAAACAATTGCATGATTAGGATCTGATTAAATTGTGGGTTGGGAAGTAGCTGATGAGGTAGAACCTATTGCCATGTTTATTACCAAACCTTTGGGAGTTACTTCTACGTTGCTTATATTGCTATGCTATGCTAGTAGACATGGATTGGGTGAGTGTATCCATGAGAGATGTGAGATTGTTAATTAATGGTTCAATTTAAGGTGGCTACTTAAACACACATCTGGGTGGATTGAGGCACCTGGGTATTCCAGCGATTGCCTGTTTTTTTATGGACCGCCACCCAGGCTCAAAGGGATCATGAGATTATTCATGCTAGAAACTTTCGTGTGCAGCCACAAGCTATTATGGGCTCTAGCATAGTTGATTAAGTTGTGGTAACTCTTACAGTGGTAGACTAGCAGATGTAGGGGTTGTAGGTGGTACTGTCTACCCGATCGTAAGGTGCAAACACTTCTGAAAGACTATGTCTCGGTCATCCGTTTCTCAAACATCATGTAGTGCGAGAATCCCAATGGAGGAGATCGAGTCTTGTGGGGAAAAGTGCGCAAACCTCTGCAGAGTGTATAAACTAATCATGGTTAGCCGTGTCCCCGGTTATGGACAACTTGAGTATCTAGTACTTGGATTATCATGTGAATCTCATCATGTTACTTTAATTATTTTTTTTGGGATTAATGTTGAAACTTAATTGGGATTGAGAAGGTGTCACCCATTCTCAATGTTTAACAACCACCAAGATAGTAAATAAAATTTATTCCTTTGTAGTATGGAAAAATTGGCTTTTCGCAAAACTGTAACCATAGAGCTTTCCACCAGCCAAATATGCATGTAGTATAGCATTATTCTGTTCATTACTCTTTATGTGTTACATTGCCAGCATATTCCATGTGCTGACCCGTTTTCGGGCTGCCACGTTTCATGTTGCAGACTTTTCAGACGACGAGTAAGGTGCCTTAGGTCGTGGTTCTATACTCAGTGATGCCGTTGGAGTTGATGGACTCGCTTATCTTCCAAGTCTTCCGCTATTATCGTTTTTAGATGGCCTTAAGCCATATTTATTGTATTAAGTTCTCTTTTGAGACATTCAATGTAATAAGTGTGTGATTGCTACTCTGTTATAAATCCTTCCAGTACTGTGCGTGTTAGCATTACTGATCCAGGGATGACACTGATGCACAGAGACTTGACCGTTTTAGGTCTGGTCGCTACAACGGGCCTCGCCCCCGTCCCCGATAAAGCTAGGGGAAACCTAAGCTATGCATTAAATGCGTCTTGTCCTATAATACAAGCGATAAGCTCGCAATACTGTGCGCCTTTCCACCTCCTGTATGCCACTGTGGCAGCCCCTTTCGCCTATAAAAGGAGGCCCATGGCATACTGGAGAAGGATTTGGCTCTTTCGAACCATGCACTCACCACAGCTAGTTCGAGAGCTCAAGAACTCTCTGAAATACACCCACCAAAGCAGGACTAGGGTTTTACGCATTCTCGTGGCCCGAACCTGGGTAAACAATCCTTGTGCCGACCACTGATCCTGCTCTTCTTGCAACCCCGCGCCCCGGCAACCGTAGTAGGGATTCTTGTGATCCCATAGGTGTCGTTCCTCACCGACATCTTTGGCACGCCAGGTAGGGGGCACAATTGTGAGAATCTGGTCTAGTAGTGAGCCTAGCAGTTCTTCGTCGCCATGGCTCCCAAGAAGAAGACGGCCACAGCGATCGGCTCGTTGGGAGCCGAACGACCCGTGCCGGTGCGGACGAGCAGTGGACCGGTCGCGGACTGGACCTGGGCCGCGGTCCGCGAGCACCAGCATTGCCCTGGCAGTCAGAGCCTGGCGAGCGGCGTCGTTCGCACGCCAGACGACTGGCCGCACGTCGCCAGATCCAAAGACGGAGCTGGGCCCCCCGCAGGCGGCGCGGGGCCCTCCGGGGGTGTCATCGTGCCACCTCCGGGCAGCGCAGCGACCTCCAAGACGCACACACCGGCAACCACTGCGCGCTCTTCCCATGGTGTGCGCGCCGAGCAGCGTCACCACGCTGGTGACCCTGGGCACCGCCGTGGGAAGAGCCCTGTGCGTCATCCGTAAGATGAAGGGGTTCAGCATGCCCGCCGAAGCGCTGGCGAAAATGGCACGCAGCCGATGGGTCGTAACGGAGCTCCTTCTCACGTAGTTACAAGTCGAAGCACGCCGCGATCCACGCAGCTGTCGCCGCCGCCCACGCCAGCAAAAGCTTTGGCGCGCGCGCAACTACTCCTCGACTTCCCTCCTGCTGTGGAGAAGCTCGACGAGTGGAGGGCCACCATCCGGAGCCTCGTCACCGTCTCCAATAAAGACGATCCGCGACCGGCGGGGCCCTCAGGTCGGCGCTCCACCGAGCCACCCCATGCTGGCGCTGGGAGGACCGGGGGAGCTGCGGCCACGGTGCACTCTCCTCTTCCTCGCCAGCCGCCGCGGGCGTCTGCCCGTCGCGACGACGCTTGTGATGACATCTCTATAGCGTCGTCCGACCCATGGACCCACCGCGACCAGCGCCATGTCCTTCGAGAACGAGCTCACGAAGATGCTCGGACCACCATCGCGCGCCGGCGCGATACACGCCACCAGTCGGACAAGCGGGCGGGTCCCGCTATGGACCACCTAGCACCGGGGGGCTCCGGCGGCCTACCTTACGAGGTGGGCTGCCCGGCCTTCACCCGTGAGCTGCGGCAGTTCCAGTGGCCGTCCCACCGCACGTTCAAGCCCGACGTCGGCGAGAAGTACACTGGCAAGACCCATCCGTTCGAGTTCCTCAGCATCTACACCATCGCGATGCAGGCTGCTGGAGCTCGCGATGACAAGGTGCTTGCCAACTATTTCCCGCTGGCACTGAAGCTCAATGTTATGTCTTGGTTGATGCACTTGCCGGCGGATTCCATTTCTTCTTGGTCGGATCTGTGCCATGAGTTCGTTGGCGCCTTCACAGGAGGCCACCAAGCTCATGGCCAGGCCAGTGATCTACATATCATTCCCCAGAAGGAAGGGGAAACCCTACGCAAGTACATCCAGTGATTCAGCCGGGTGCAGTACAGCATCCCCGACGTTCATCCCGCCGCTGTGATCAGCGCGTTCCATCAGAACGTGCGCAATCGCAAGATGCGTGAAGAGCTGGCGATGACCAAGGTTAAGGATGTGGCCGAGCTCTACGTTCTGGCCGATAGGTGCACCCGGGCTGAAGAGGGAAGGAAGTACCCCGGCGAAGACGCCGGTGCGGAAATCGACTCTACCGATGAAGACGCCGCCACCCTGACGAAGAAGGGCCGACGTCGCAACGGGAAACGCAAAGGCAAGGCCGTGCTTGCCGTTGAAGGATCTGACGACAAAGGTCAAGGCAGACGCCCCCGGCAAGGAGATTGCCGGGTGCGCCGCCTGCCGGGCCTTGGCGGCTGCCGACAAGCCAGGAAGCTCTGGCAAGCAATACTGCAAGATCCACCGCACCAAGGGCCACGACCTCCAGAACTGCCGACAAGTCGAGCTGCTTGCTGAGAAGCAAAAAGCTGAGTATGAGAGGCGGGACAAGGAGAAGGACCAGGATGGTGTCGAGGGATCCGGCAAGAAGCATGGCGGCCAAGGAGGCCGCCGCGGCAAGGAGGCCGCCGCGACAAGGACAACCAGCAAGAGAGGCCCGCCCGGGGCCGCGACAAGAAACAAGAAGATGATGATCACGACGAGTCCGGTGAGCAGGAGTTCCAGAAGGCTACGGAGGCCATGTGCGTCGATGGTGGTGCCTCGCTGCATACTTCTCACCGCCAGCTCAAGCAGTGGGCGCGTGAGATTACAGCAGCGGAACCGTCATTCGACGGTCAGAGGCCGCTGAAGTGGTCCATCACGCCCCTCATCTTTGACGCTGAGGACCACCCTGACTGCACAACCGCGGTTAGGTGTTTGCCATTGTTGGTCTCACCAACGATATGCAACCTCAAGGTGAACAAGATGTTTGTTGACGGCGGGTCCGGCCTGAACTTGATCTCGCCTATCGTGATCAAAAGGCTGCAAATTCTTGATGGAGACCTCGAGGAAATGGGCACGTTTCAAGGCGTCAATCCGAGGAGGAGTCAGCCAAAGGGGAAGGTCACACTGCCCGTGACGTTTGGAGGAGAGTTGAACTACAGGACAGAGAGGATCACCTTTGACGTGGCCGAGATCCCCTTGCCCTACAACGGGATCCTCGCCCGCCCGGCACTAGCTAAGTTCATGGCAGCATCACACTACGCCTACAACATGCTAAAGATGCCTGGGCCGTTGACCATCATCTTCGTCCCCTCCGACAAGAAGGACGCGCTGATCTGCGCCGACCAACTCTACCGGGAAGTAGTTGCAGCTGCTGCCGTCAAGGCACCTGCTCCTGCCGCTGAAGGCCCGGGAGGGAAGAAGAAGCCCGGCAAGACCCCTCGCACCCACTCCGGCAAGCACACCTCTTCGGAGTGCTGTGCTACTGTCGAGGACGGCTAGAGAGCTCTAGCGGCAAGAGCAAGAAATCCAGAGCCGAGCCACCAGAGACCAAGAAGGTGTCCGCCAGGGAGGATGGCACGGGAGGGGCCTTCACCATAGGCTCCATCCTCGACATCAAATAGGAAGGCGCGCTCGTCACCTTCCTGCAGGCGAATGTCGACGTGTTTGCGTGGCAAGCATCCGACATCCCCGGTGTTCCCAGGGAGGTGATTGAGCACCACCTAGCTGTCTGCCCTCATGCGCGGCCCGTCAAGAAGAAGGTCAGGAAGCAGGCTCTGGAGAGGCAGGAGTTCATCACAGAGGAGATCAGGAAGTTGGAAGCGGCAGGTTTGGTGAGAGGGGTGCTCCACCCGACGTGGTTGGCCAATCCGGTAGTGGTGCGCAAGGCGAATGGGAAGTGGAGGCTGTGTATTGATTACACATATATCAATAAGGCTTGCCCTAAGGACCCCTTCCCGTTGCCGCGCATCGACCAGATTGTTGACTGCTCGGCCGGGTGTGATATGTTATCATTCCTTGACGCCTACTCGGGCTACCACCAAATCTTCATGACAAGAGAGGATGAAGAAAAGACAGCATTCATCACCCCATGTGGTACGTATTGCTTTCTACGGATGCCTTTCGGGTTGAAGAGTGCTGGCTCGACGTTTGCAAGAGCGGTCCAAATTGGTTTTGAACCTCAGCTCCATAGAAATATGGAGGCATACATGGACGACATAGTGGTCAAAACCAAGGACGGGCCGACTCTTGTGCAAGATCTGGAAGAGACATTTGCCAACCTGCGCAAGATCAACCTTAAGCTGAACCCTGAGAAGTGTGTCTTTGGCGTTCCGTCCGGTAAGCTTCTCGGGTTCTTTGTGTCACAGCGCGGGATCGAGGCAAACCCAGACAAAATCAAAGCTATTGAGCAGATTGAGGCACCCAAGCAGATCAAGGATGTGCGTCGGCTCACCGGCTGCGTCGCTGCCATGAGCCGGTTCATCTCCAAGTCCGCCGAGCGCACCCTTCCTTTCTTCAAAATCCTGAAGAAGGCAGGCCCAATGGAGTGGACCCCAGAAGCCGAGGCAGCATTACAAGATCTGAAGAAATACCTTTCCTCCACGCCGATACTGGTTGCGCCTAAACCACAAGAGCCGTTGCTGCTATATCTGGCGGCGACGAATCAAGTGGTCAACGCCGCACTGGTGGCATAGAGGGAGGTCGACGAAGGGGCAGTGACGGCGGCAGAACCAGCGGATGGCAAGCCAAAGACTCCCCCGACAGGGCCTGGTGCCGGTAAGGCGAGGCCCCCGGCAGAGTCTGATGCCACCAAGGCAGTGCCGGCGCAGTCGAGTGAGGTGGTGCAGAAGAAGAAGATGATGTAGCACCCGGTTTACTTTGTCAGCTCCCTCCTGCAGGGAGCTAGGTCGAGGTACTCCGGTGTGAAGAAATTGCTCTTCGGCCTCCTTATGGCCTCGAGGAAGCTGCGTCATTACTTCCAAGCCCACGAGATCACTGTCGTCAATCGCCTCCCGTTGCAACGGATACTGCATAACCAAGATGCAACCGGAAGGATTGTGGAATGGGCCTTGGAGTTGTCGAGTTTTGGTTTGATGTTTGAAAGTACCTCGACAATCTAGAGCAGAGTCTTGGCGGAGTTCATTGCAGAATGGACCTCAACGCCTGACGAAGAAATCCAGGAGACCACTCTCCCCGGCAAGGAAGTAGACCGCGACTGGATCATGTACTTTGATGGGGCTTTCTCGCTGCAAGGCGCCGGTGCCGGTGTGCTGCTCGTCGCACCCACCGGAGAGCACCTCAAGTACGTGATCCAGATAGACTTCCCCCGGGAGATGTCCACCAACAACACTGCTGAGTACGAGGGATTACTTGCCGGTCTCAGGATCGCGGCAGACCTCGGGGTTAAGAAGCTCATCATCAGGGGTGACTTGCAGCTTGTTGTCAGACAGGTCAACAAGGATTACCAGAGCCCGTTGATGGAGGCCTACGTAGATGAGGTGAGAAAGCTGGAGGAACGCTTTGACGGTATCCAAGCAGAGCACGTCCCCCGAATGGAGAACGACATCGCCGATCACCTGTCAAAGCATGCTGCATTCAAGCTACCTGTGGAACCAGGTACCTTTTTGCTCCGGTTAACTCAACCATCCGTCGAACCATCAACATGGCAGAACAAGCGGAGGAAGGCAGGTCCCGGCAAGTACTTTCCTACCGAGCCCCCTGGGGCTGCCGGCAAGGGTACTGCCGCGGACGCTGAGTCGGCCAAAGGACAACTAGCTCCAGCAGGGCGTAAGCCCTGGCCATGGAGACAGCCGCGCCCATGGCTGAGGAAACGCCTTTGGTCCTTGCCGTCGAGCCCTAGGCCCCGGCATGGGCGCAGCATACTGTCCGATTCCTCCAAACAGGGGAGCTTCCTGAGGAGCAGGAAGAAGCGGAAAAAGTAGCCCGCCGGTCCGCCCTGTATCAGTTCGTCGACGACGTCCTGTACAGGAGAAGGCCGAACGGTGTGAAATTGGAGTGCATCCCCCGGGAGGAAGGACTGGAGCTGTTGGCAGAGATACATGGAGGCATATGTGGCTCCCACATAGGGTCGAGGGCCCTTGCTGGGAAGGCGTTCCGGCAAGGTTTCTTCTGGCCCACCACCCTCCAGGATGCGACGGCACTAGTAACCAAGTGTGAAGCATGGCAGTTCCATTCAAAGAAGCTTCACCAACCAGTTCAAGCCCTTAAACAATCCCTCTCTCCTGGCCACTCTCGGTCTGGGGGCTCGATATACTGGGCCCTTTCCCCCGCGCTGTCGGGATCTTTGAGTACCTGTACGTTGCAATCGACAAGTTCACAAACTGGCCGGAGGTGGAAGCAGTGAGAAAGGTGACTGCTCAGTCAGCTGTCAAGTTTTTCAAGGGACTGGTCTGCCGTTTCGGTGTGCCAAACAGAGTCATCACCGACAATGACACGCAGTTTACGAGCCACACCTTCATGCAATACATTCAAGACCTCGGCAGCAAGGCCTGTTTCGCTTCCGTGGCACACCCACGGAGCAACGGCTAAGCGGAGAGGGCAAATGCTGAAGTGTTGCGAGGCCTAAGAACAAAGACTTTCGACAAGCTGCGCAAGAGCGGAAGGCGCTGGATTGATGAATTGCCGGCGGTTCTTTGGTCGATCAGGACGACGCCAAATCGAGCCACCAGCCAAACACCTTTTGCCCTGGTATACGGGGCGGAAGCAGTTCTCCCCACGGAACTCATATACGGGTCACCTCGAGTGCTCGCTTATGATGAGCTTGAGCAAGAGCAGTTGCGGCAACATGACGCGACGCTCCTTGAGGAAGATCGCCTTCGGGCGGCTGTGAGAGCAGCGTGCTACCAGCAAGCCTTGCGCCGCTACCATAGCCGCAAGGTTCATGCCCGAAGCTTTGAGGAAGGCGACCTTGTTCTTCGGCGCGTTCAGTCGGCCAAGAATTCCAACAAATTGACGCCAAAGTGGGAAGGCCCTTATCGGGTAATGCGAGTCACCAGGCCCGGCGTAGTCCGCCTGGAGACCGAAGATATTGTCCCAGTGAGCAACTCCTGGAACATCGAGCATCTTCGCAAGTTTTACCCATAAGGCACGGCTTGCTGGGCCTCCCGGCAAGCCACCTTTTGTACAAGCTTTGCCGACAAGGCATGTAACCCTTCGTACAAAGCCAGGTGTAGACGCTGAGCATAAATAAATGAAGCGATGGCGCCCTAAGTTATAGCATGCATGCTAGGTCGAGTCTCTTCCTTGGTTAGGGTTGATAGTGCTTGGCGGCGACTAACCCCTAGCTTAGAGGTCGAGTGCACGTCTCTCTGTCCTTTTCTATCATCTTTTGGTTCGCAGGGCACATGAGCATTTCTGCTGAGCTACTTGGAAGAAAGGGCACAGACCGGCGTCCTAACCCCGACAAACCAAAGTTGCCGGGGGCTGCAAGTACAAGGATCCAACCGCGGCAAGATGAGGTTGCCGGGGGCTGCAGATCCAGATAAGTCTTTCATCCTCTGTCATGCATTTCGGAACAGAACTGGGGCATGTGAAACCTTGTTTTATCTCCAGGCTACCGTGCTCCCCCTTTTTCCGATACCTAAGGATTACGTCCTAGGTCTGGATTTGGTTGCAGCCGCGGCGGCAAGGAGGTAGAACGAGGAGCCTAAGCCCACTTCATCCCTGCCTCCGCCAAGAGCGCGAGAATGCTCGAGTGAAGTGAGGGGGACGGCAAGGCCTGTTGCCAGGCGAAAAACGTTTATCTTAAACAATAACAAGGATTCGCTCCTTGTCGCGGGGTCTACCGCGAACGAAAAACCCAGCAAACATCCCTTTTTCATTGAAAACATCCCATACAGGTACAGTTCATACGGAATGAAAAACATGAGCAAGGGGATTACAAGTTCTAAATTTAACGAAGGCATGCAGGCTTACAAACTAAAAAACAGATAAGATGCCCGTAATCCCTTTCTTGTCCCTCTCCTCAGGAGGCAGGTCAAGAAGGCTAAAGGGCAAAAGGGGCGCCTAGGCGAGCTACGAGCAGCAGAAAGCACCAAGAGAACACCTCGGTGGCTACCAAAGGGTGGGCCGGTGATGACGGTGCCGGGAAAGGAGCTGGAAGACGAGGCGGCAGGACCGGCAATACATGATGAAGGCTTTGGTGCCCGCGTACTCCGAGTTGACGGCCTTGCCGCCCGCCCTCTTCCTCTTCCGCAGGCTCCCGACGCCAGCCGCCCAAGGAGACGACCCCGAGAAGTTCAAGGAGCTGGCCCCTCCCCCGGCAAAGCTCTGCCGGAGGGGCGGCCAGGTGCAGATGCTGCTGTTGCCGCACCCGCCCAGGCGCAGGGCGTCCGACGCCTAGTCGGACCCGTCCCCTTCATCTGCCGCGCTGTCCTCCTCATCGCTTTCGCTCGAGGAAGAGTTTCCATCATCGGAATGTCCATCGGAGGAGCTCTCCACGCAGCACTTCAGGCGAGTCCCGAAGTCTCCGAAGACCTTGACGGAGAGCAGGCCGTCCTCCATTAATTTGAAGTAGAGGAAGAGCCCCGCCGTCAGGCTGTGGATGCGAGCGAACGTCTTCCATCCATGACGGAGGTACATGACCCGAGGAGCCGGGAAGTCGACGTCGACCCGCGTGCCCCCATTCCCACAGCCCCTCATGTGCAACCTGAGGGATTGGGGCGGGTCACGCTCCATCTCCCGAGTGAACGGGGCGGGAAGACGAAGACGGCGACGCGGGAGGCCGGCGTAGCCTGATGAAGAACTCGCGAGGCTGGTCTCCGACATGGCCTTCCATCGGAAAAGGCATCATTGGCGGGGGCGAAGCCGGTGCGCCGCCCCGTTCGCCTCGTCCCCGAGCACCACGACCTCTGCCCTGGCCTCGCCCCCTCCCCCTTCCCCTCGCGGCTGGCTCCACCACCGCGGGCTCAGGAGGAGGAGGGACGCGCTGTCGAGCAGCGACCCTCGCCGCCACCGTCGAGGGACCGGGATTCCCTTTCTCCATGGCGAGTGAAAGGAAGAAGCAGGAGCAGGAGGAGATAGATGACGGAAGAGTGCGGGACGCCATCCCCCCTTCCCCCTCCTTATAAAGGGGCGGGGTCAGGGCTCGGCCGCCCCGCTCAGCCAATCCAGCCACCAGCGGCTCAGGGAATCGAGACCGACCCGCTGCCCCAATCAGCGACGGCCCGGTTCCCCGCCTCCACCGCAGGCCACCCCGAGCGCATGGAGGACGCGTGGCAAACGTGCAGAATCAAGGGGACGGATGAAGCGACCTCTCCCCACCCCGTGATCGTGGGGTGTGGACGCCTTGAAGACCGCGACCCGGCCCCGCGCAGTAAATGAGCCGCGCCTCCACGCCTCCCTCCTTTTATGGGGAAGGTGCGAGTCGCCTCTTTACCATGATGTGACGCATGCATGTGGAAACCGCCCCACGCATGCCGCCCACGTCACGTGCACCCCTCCACGCCGCGCCGCGCGCGGGTCGTGGGAAGCGAAGCGCACGAAAAGTTTTACCGCGGTAAAAACCGCCCCGCCTGCCCGCGCACCGTTTTGGGCCTGGCCCAACAACGTGTCGCGCTTATGTGTGGCCCAGGCCCCGGGGCTCCTGTCGGTGTACAAAAGGAGGGGCGCACTTTTGTACCCCTTTACCTGTGCACGGGTAGTCGGAGCCGCGCCCACAGTCACACCAAGCAGAGCAGGGGAGGTGAGCCAAGGTAAGACCGAAGCCCAAGTTAACCAGAGCAACGCCAAGGTCAAGACCACAAAGAGCAGAGGGAGGAAGCAGGTTCCCCCGGCAAGGCCCTTGCCGGGGCAGCACCAGCAGCCCCGGTAAGACCCTTGCCGGGGAAGCTCGCCCCACACCAACATAGCGAGCCACCCTTGAGCCCACGGTCTCGAACATCACGTTGGGCCGGGGCTCGGGACGCACCTCTGTGGTGGCATGCAGATCTTTGTGAAGACATATTCAAGATCAGATGAGGATTAGAAGACGACGATCCTCGGTAAGATCCTTGCCGAGGAAAGCCACGAGACCCCCGGCAAGATCCTTGCCGGGAACGACAGCGTGCCACGGCAAGACCCTTGCCGGGCCACCCGACAAGGCCCTTGCCAAGGACGCCAGCAGGTCCACTGCCAGGCCTGCACCAACCAAGTCTCCACTGTCGTTCGCATGCAACTGCCAGCCCGACCAGCTGGGCAGGCACCTGCGTGGCAACATGCAGCTCCCAGGCCAACTCATCAAGTGCCCGCATGGCGGCATGCAGATCTTCGTGAAGGCTCCACCACCGCGCCACCTCAGCTGCTTGCCTGCCTACATGGCACCGCATGCATCGCTGGCCAGGGCGCGTGTCGAAGCGAGGAGGAGCGGCGATGGACGGGACGGGCCTCGCCCCCGTCCCCGATAAAGCTAGGGGACACCTAAGCTCCGCATTAAATGCGTCTTGTCCTGTAATACAAGCGATAAGCTCGCAATACTGTGCACCTTTCCACCTCTTGTATGCCACTGTGGCAGCCCCTTTCGCCTATAAAAGGAGGCCCATGGCATACTGGAGAAGGATTCGGCTCTTTCGAACCACGCACTCACCACAACTAGTTCGAGAGCTCAAGAACTCTCTGAAATACACCCACCAAAGCAGGACTAGGGTTTTACGCATCCTCACGGCCCGAACCTGGGTAAACGATCCTTGTGCTGACTACTGATCCTCCTCTCTTGCAACCCCGCACCCCGGCAACCGTAGTAGGGATTCTTGTGATCCCATAGGTGTCGTTCCTCATCGACAATGGTGTACACCACCGAGAAATCCGTCTCCCTCGCGTGGGTCTCCACTCTATGCTCGCCGAACTCCATTGGAGCGCCGCTGGACATCCCCTCTTTATGTGTCGTCGTGGGTGTGCTTGTTGTGTTGTGGGGCGCGATCGAAAGGTTGAAGAGACTAAGGTTATAATGGCCGCGGGAATTAAAGGGGAAGCTGGATGGCCAGGAATATCGACAGGCCCTGATGGCAGTTCTAATTTGCAGCGCGTAATTCCATCGTGCCGCACGTAACTGCATCGCGTGGCAACGCGCGCGGCGCAACCGCATGCATACGGGCCCCCAGACGTGATCGTGCGCACGCCCAACCGTTGGCAGAGTGCGCGCGGCGGGACGCGAGCAGAGCGCTCCGCGGTCGCCTCAACAGCGAGCAACCATATATATATATACATATAGAAGTTGAACACGCAAGGAAAAGCTGTCCACAAGCCGAGCGCGCCGACGGACGCGAGCAGAGTGCGCCAACGGACGCGAGCAGAGCGTGCAGCGGCGCCTAACGGCGGGATAGACCTTCATTCAAGCCAATCAAAATAAGACTGTAACGGACATGTCTGTATTGAGCAAAGGGATCACACATGTCTGTATTGACTGGAACGAGAATGCAATAGCAAAATAACAATTAAGGCCATGATGATGCGATCACAGTGGTGGTTACAGGAGGCAAGAAGAAAGATGCATCCAGCAACGTACGACCTCCTCCTCAACTCAGTGCGCCGGCCGGGCCACCGACCGGCGGCTAAGGAGCGGCGGCTTTTGAGGCGAGGTCAAGGTGCTTCTCAACAAAGGCATCCAAGGCTTCCAACCGGCTGAAAAAGGCCAACGTCGTAACGTCCTCACTGGCCTTGTAGATACCTATGTACACGATTCGCTCGTACACATGGATGTGTAGGTCGACGGTTTCTTGCAGGGCGAGGCGCCTCGCGGCGAGCGCGACCTCCAGGTGGTCATTCTTCGTGGCGTCGGCGGGCAGTCACAGGGCCACCAGTGCTTGAAAGAGGTTCCGACCATGGAGGCTGATTAGGGTGGCAGGCAATGAGGATCCCGGGCGCGCGAGCTGGAGGAGTACGACGATGTCGTCCGCGAGCTTCTTGATGACGGTGAACCTGTTGGTGGTGCGAACGATCATCTGGTCCAACTGAGAGTCGTAGCTGGCATCGACGGCGGCCATCCACCAGCCGGTCGCCAACACCGTATGGAGACGATCCACGGTGCCATGCCGCAGGCCGGCGTCGTGGACCATCTGGCACAGCCGGTGGCTGCTCGTGCGCATCGCCGCCATGGGTCTGGAGTGGGCACTTTTGCGCTTATTAGTGTAGGTGCTTAAGCAAATGCTTAGGTGCGTACGATGTGGTAGATGCATTGGAATGGAGGGGCGCCTTTATATGAGTGCAAACTGCGTTGCATTCACATCGTGCTGCCTCTTTTCCCGGTCCTCCCGTTACTTCCTTCATGCATTCACATGATGCTAATTGAAGGAGGATGCATAATTGGCCGTTCAACATTTCGGGAGCCGCTACCGTCTCCCTCGTCTGCATTAAAGCCGTATCGGGAACTGCGCCGCCCGCTGTCAAATCGAATAGTACTGCGCTGCCTGCTGCACGCCTGGCTGAACACGCCTCCTCGCCTCCATCTATGCTTAATTACTGAATTTTAGTTGCAAAAATTAGATACCGCTAGTGATTTTTAGCTTCATATGTTGACAAATCGCAATGGTACAAGGTTGGCAAATGGCAATGTTACTAGATCAACAAATGTCAATCTTTCTAGTTTGACAAATGGCAACATACCCAATATGACAGATGCAAATCGCACCAAATTGTTTGTAAGTGGTTCACATGGGTCATCCAAAAGAACTGTTTGTGTTCAAGAGATGCACAAATCCTGCTCTCACTTTGCATACGGGTGTTCTATCTGAAACCATCATGCTTGTTGTGAGAAGCTCTGGTTTGTGAGAAGCATATACCCAAACCTGCCCCAAATGGGACAAAAAAATTACCACGACATGTTGATGCCGCTCCATGATAGCATGCCAAGTTTCATGAATTTTAGATGAGTTTTGGATTTACTAGAATTTAAAAACCAGGTATCTCAATGTTTGCGGCCGAGTGACGGTGGTAGGGTGTTTGACATTCATTCCCATTTCTTGCATGGGACCTAAGCATGCACCCAAGGACAAAGATTTGATTTTTCAACCAATTTATATGCACCTGAGCATGTGCATGTAGTTCAAATTTGAATTATGCAAATAAATGCATTGAAAACTCACTTAATGCATAAAAATGTCCAAACCAACCCCGAAAAATCACAAAAAAAACACAACGCTCCTGTTGTTCTACGTTGAGCAATAAGAGGCAATGGATATCGTTTCGTCCCCAAAGTTGGGGCGTTCCCTACCGAAACCATCATGCTTGTTGTGAGAAGCTCTGGTTTGTGAGAAGTATATACCCAAACCTGCCCCAAATGGGACAAATAATTTACCACGGCATGTTGATGCCGCTCGATGATAGCATGCCAAGTTTCATGAATTTCAGACGAGTTTTGGATTTACTAGAATTTAAAAATCAGGTATCTCAATGTTTGCGGCCGAGTGACGGTGTCAGGGTGTTTGACATTCATTCCCATTTTTTGCATGGGACCTAAGCATACACCCAAGGACAAAGATTTGATTTTTCAACCAATTTATATGTAGTGGAGCATGTGCATGTAGTTCAAATTTGAATTATGCACATAAATGCATTGAAAACTCACTTAATGCATAAAAATGTCCAAACGAACCCCGGAAAATCACAAAAAGTAACACAACACTCCTGTTGTTCTATGTTGACACGAGAAAATTTTTGAAAGCAATTAGAGGCAATGAATATTGTTTCGTCCCCAAAGTTGGGGAGTTCCCTACCAAAACCATCATGCTTGTTGTGAGAAGCTCTCGTTTGTGAGAAGCATATACCCAAACCTGCCCCAAATGGGACAAAAAATTTACCACGCCATGTTGATGCCGCTCCATGATAGCATGCCAAGTTTCATGAATTTTAGACGAGTTTTGGATTTACTAGAATTTAAAAACCAGGTATCTCAATGTTTGCGGCCGAGTGACGGTGGCAGGGTGTTTGACATTCATTCCCATTTCTTGCATGGGACCTAAGCATGCACCCAAGGACAAAGATTTGATTTTTCAACCAATTTATATGCAGTGGAGCACGTGCATGTAGTTCAAATTTGAATTATGCACATAAATGCATTGAAAACTCACTTAATGCATAAAAATGTCCAAACGAACCCCGGAAAATCACAAAAAGTAACACAACACTCCTGTTGTTCTATGTTGACATGAGAAAAAATTTGAAAGCAATTAGAGGCAATGAATATCATTTCGTCCCCAAAGTTGGGGCGTTCCCTACCGAAACCATCATGCTTGTTGTGAGAAGCTCTGGTTTGTGAGAAGCATATACCCAAACCTGCCGCACATAGGACAAAAAATTTACCACGCCATGTTGATGCCGCTCCATGATAGCATGCCAAGTTTCATGAATTTCAGACGAGTTTTGGATTTACTAGAATTTAAAAACCAGGTATCTTAATGTTTGCGGCCGAGTGACGGTGGCAGGGTGTTTGACATTCATTCCCATTTCTTGCATGGGACCTAAGCATGCACCCAAGGACAAAGATTTGATTTTTCAACCAATTTATATGCACCTGAGCATGTGCATGTAGTTCAAATTTGAATTATGCAAATAAATGCATTGAAAACTCACTTAATGCATAAAAAGGTCCAAACGAACCCCGAAAAATCACAAAAATTAACACAACACTCCTGTTGTTCTATGTTGACACGAAAAATTTTTTGAAAGCAACAAGAGGCAATGGATATTGTTTTGTCCCAAACGTTGGGGCGTTCCCTACCGAAACCATCATACTTGTTGTGAGAAGCTCTGGTTTGTGAGAAGCATATACCCAAACCTGCCCCAAATGGGACAAAAAATTTACCACGCGATGTTGATGCCGCTCCATGATAGCATGCCAAGTTTCATGAATTTCCGATGAGTTTTGGATTTACTAGAATTTAAAAACTAGGTATCTCAATGTTTGCGGCCGAGTGACTTTGGCAGGGTGTTTGACATTCATTCCCATTTCTTGCATGGGACCTAAGCATGCACCAAGGACAAAAGATTTGATTTTCAACCAATTTATATGCACTGGAGCATGTGCATGTAGTTCAAATTTGAATTATGCACATAAATGCATTGAAAACTCACTTAATGCATAAAAATGTCCAAACAAACCCTGAATAATTCCAATTCTTTTATGATCACTGCAGATAAAAGGTCTAGCAATTCAAACACCATCCATGGCCGCTGTGCCCCCATTATGTAATTCAAATCAAGACGAAAAATCAAGTAGATCCCACAGTTCATTATAACCAACCGTGTGAGATGCACCACAAAATATCTTGGAGCACCGTCGGAGTATAGTACGCATACAGCTTACGCGAGAAGGTGCGACGGCTACAGTCCACAACCCGCTCTGAATTAGGGACCGTGTCTGATGACACTTTGCACGCCAGTTTTTTGGCTGAAGCGATTCCAAATTTTCGGCTTCCGCGGAAATATCTACCTCCCCGCCCCCTCCCCCTTACCAAAAGCCACATTTCCCCTCTTTCCACCTTCCTTTCCAAGTTGAAACCTTCACTCCTTGCTTGCAGCACCGCCGCCTCCTCGCCGGCGACCCTCCTTCATGCTGCTCGCCCTCGCCTATCCAGGCAGGTAATCCACACCCGACCCTCATCCTCCTCCTGCTTCCATATCCCACATGCCCCGACCGCCGGCCCGAGCGCGACACCATCCACCCAAATCACCGACCCCTCCACCAAATAAGCGCCAGCCTAAGCCATGGTGCACGCTGTATAACCAGGATCTCAAGGAGCATTTGGCAGCGGAGAAGCAAATCGCGGCCGCACGCGCGGATGAGGTCGCGATGACTGCCATTCGTGCCGACCCCCAGATCTTAGAGGAGCACCTCGCCGTCGAGGCCACCGTTGACGCCTCGCGCGCCGATGCCGTGACGCGGTTGGCTGCTTTAAAAGACAGTTCGTGGAATTTTCTCGAGGCCACTTTCGGTGCCTTCAACGAAGACTACGAGGTGTTTGCTCAGCGTGCACGTGCTTACCTCATCTCGAGAGCTAGCAGATTGGTGCCCGGAGCGGCTCAGGCAACTCACACTACAACGAGGGAACCCACGATGCGGAGGCCTCGCCCTCTTCCATATCCAAGGAGCCAATCGTCATCGATATCTCCGACAATGAGGAGTAGCTTGTCTGATTAGCTCACTATAAGGACCCATGTTCAGTTTGCTAGATACTGCCTTTCCTTAACAAATTCTAGTGAATTGCGCTATCTACTTTTACCATGCAATCTTCTGCTATAGTGTATATGTTCTATATGTCGTGCAATGTGGTGTTCAGTTAACTGCTTTGTTCAATTATGCAAATGTGATGTTCAATTCTTCAGGGTGCAATATTTCCGAGTTGTTAAGCATGCTTGGTTTGGTTAACTGTCTGATCTTCTATTAGGAGTATGTTATATTGTTCAATTGGTGTTTAGTTAACTGCTTGGTTCATTTGTTGTGGCTTAGTTCACTTGTTGTGGTGTTTATTTAACTGCTTGGTTCAATTCTACAATGCGATGTTCAATTGTTGTGGCTGCATTCTGTTATTGTATACCATGTGAGGAATAAATCGAATTTGGCTGTACTAAATACATGAGAAACAAATACAATTGCTATATTTGCAATTTGTTAAGCATGCTTTGTTTGGTTAACTGTCTGATCTTCTATTAGGAGTATGTTATATTGTGCAATGTGGTGCTCAGTTAACGTTTGGTTCATTTGTTGTGGTGTTTAGTTAACTGTTTGGTTCAATTCTGCAATGCGATGTTCAATTGTTGTGGCTGCATTCTCTTATTTTATACCATGTGAGGAATAAATCAAATTTGGCTGCACTTAATACATGAGAAACATATACAAGTGCTATATTTCCTAGTTCTTAATCATGCTTGGTTTGGATAAATGGGTTTTCCATGTGGCTTGAATTAATCTGATGAATCTGCAATGTGCTTATTTTTCATCAACATATTTTACTGATAGCATGCGAACCCTTACTTAACCGTATGACTAACTACCTTATATGTGTTGCAGGGAAACAACGGGAAGCACTGAGGTTTACAAGATGGTACTAACTATTACACCTTGCCTTTTTTTATTCCTTTGCCCCGTTTCCAATATAGAGAAGATATTTATGCACATCCTTGTTTTTAGGCTTCACTGATGATTACCTCTCAAACCACCTCTATGGTCAGGAGGCGAGGAAAGTTTTCATACAACACCCACGGTTCAATATTGAAGTGTTCCTGAAGAGGTCGAAGGATGGACGGTCAATCATCCACAGGCACTGGCCTAAAGTTGCAAAGACCATCAACAGTTTTCCAGATGAGATGCATCTCTCTATGTACCGTCTATGATGCTAATTTCAAAAGGTTCTAGATGTTGCATGTGAAACTTGCTGCTGCTGCAGTTGTGTAATGGGGTGGCTGAGTGCTGAAGCTATATCATGTTGTACTGCGATGTATTTCAATTATGAAATCCTGCTTCCTTAATATGGAAATGGAATATATTATGTGCTTAATATGAATGTCAATTAGATTAGTAAATGGATTATTAATAATAGGGCAATTAGCCCGCTAATTGGCCAATTAGCTTGCTAATTGGGTTTTCCTATTGCAAATGGTTAATGATAAAACACCGTGGGCGATGACCTCAGGCAACGCACACAGTTTCTAGGAATAAACCGTGTTGGATCAATGAACAATCACACACGACATTCTCTTGAAAACTGTTTGCGGAACGCCACCTTGCGCAAACTTTTTCCTTGGAGTGACTGTGTGGGATGTATATACGAACAAAAACGTTTAGCGGTGACTGACTGTGTGGGATGTACTTACGACCAGAAATGATTTCGCCTGTATAATTGTATTTTTTAGCACAACTGTACGTACTTCTGTATTTGAGTGCTCGCCGGTCGCACAGGGCCTCATTTTGCCGAGCGTGTGTGCCAGGAGGGCATATCCCCGACGGTTTCTGGGTCATGTGGGAAGGACCCCCTATCGCCCACACTCACTTGGCGACGGTTCCGAATGCCATCGCGAAAAGGGGTTAAAAACCGTTTGTTTAGCACCAATGCGTACTAGTGGATGTCTATTTAAGTGGGAGTTCTTAAGTAATATGATTAATTGAACTTTAATTTATCATGAACTTAGTCCTGATAGTATTTGCAAATTGTGTTGTAGATCAATAGCTTGTGATGTAGCAACCCGTTTATTTTTTATATGTTCCTAGAGAAAAATAAGTTGAAAGATGTTAGTTGTAATGATGCGGACTGGGTCCGTGATCTGAGGATTATCCTCATTGTTGCGCAGAAGAATTATGTCCTTAATGCACCGCTAGGTGACAGACCGATTACAGGAGCAGATGCAGATGTTATGAATGTTTGGCAAGTTCGATATGATGACTACTTGATAGTTTAGTGCACCATGCTTTACGGCTTAGAATCGGGGCTTCAAAGAAGTTTTGAACACCACGGAGCATATGAGATGTTCCAAGAGTTGAAATTGGTATTTCAGACTCATGCCCGTGTCAAGAGGTATGAGACCTTTTGACAAGTACTTTGCCTACAAGATGGAGGAGAATAGCTCAGCCAGTGAGCATGTGCTCAGAATGTCTGAGTACTACAAATCGCTTGAATCAAGTGGGAGTTAATCTTCCAGATAAGATAGTGATTGACAAAGTTCTCTAGTCACTATCACCAAGTTACTGGAACTTCATGATGAACTATAATATGCAAGGGATGATGAAAACGATTCCTGAGCTCTTCGTGATGCTGAAATCAACGAAGGTAGAAATCAAGAAAGAGCATCAATTGTTGATGGTTAACAAGACCACTAGTTTCAAGAAAAAAGGCAAGGGAAAGAGAGGGAACTTCAAGAAGAATGGCAAGCAAGTTGCCACTCCCATGAAGAAGCCCAAAGCTAGACCTAAGCCTGAAACTGAGTGCTTCTACTTCAAAGGGAATGGTCACTGGAAGCGGAACTACCCCAAATACTTGGTGGATAAGAAGGATGGCAAAGTGAACAAATATATATTTGATATACAGATTATTGATGTGTACCTTACTAGTGTTCATAGTAGCCCCTGGGTATTTGATACTGGTTCAATTGCTAAGATTAGTAACTCGAAACAGGAGTTACTGAATGAAC
Source organism: Triticum aestivum (assembly GCF_018294505.1). Taxonomy (NCBI): domain Eukaryota; kingdom Viridiplantae; phylum Streptophyta; class Magnoliopsida; order Poales; family Poaceae; genus Triticum; species Triticum aestivum. The sequence continues at coordinate 51,609,280 of NC_057814.1, read as the reverse complement.
AGAGACTAGTTAAGGGTGAGGTGACGATGTGTGTTGGAAGTGATTCCAAGGTTGATACGATCACCATCGCACACTCCCTCTACCTTCGGGATTAGTGTTGAACCTAAAATAAATGTTATTTGTTGTTTGTGTTAAGCATGAATATGATTAGATCATGTTTATTGCAATACGGTTATTCATTTAAGTCAGAGAATAATTGTTGTTCTGTTTACATGAATAAAATCTTCTGTGGTCATACACCCAAGGTAAATGGTTTATTGAATCTCGATCGTAGTGATACACATATTCATAATATTGATGCCAAAAGATGCAAAGTTAATAATGATAGTGCAACTTATTTGTGGCACTTCCGTTTAGGTCATATTGGTGTAAAACACATGAAGAAACTCCATGCTAATGGGCTTTTGGAATCACTTGATTATGAATCACTTGATGCTTGCGAACCATGCCTCATGGGCAAGATGCACTACAAAAAAATTCACTTCCGTGATGATACGTGTTTGTCACAGTAGGTCGCGTTTTTTGTCATGCATGTACATCCATGACAAATTTATGACAGAATCAAGATAGTCATACCTGTGCTGTCGTAGAAGTGTTCCATGACATTACCAAAATTATCATCACGGAAGTGTCCACTTCCATGACGATAAATCGCGCGTCACAGAAGTGCTTTCGTCAAGGGTGACCGACACGTGGCATCCACCGTAACGGAACGCCGTTAAGCTATCGGGTCGGGTTTTGGATCCGATAACCCGTTAACAGCCCCGACCAATGGGGATTTTCCACGTGTAAAATCATCATTGGCTGGAGGAAACACGTGTCAGCTCATCGTTGGGACATATGTCATCCACTCACTGGACAGAAGGCGCCTATGATACGTCGACACGTGGCACGACCCAACAGTGGCCCATTCCTGTGAAAAGGCCGACCCGTTTGACTTGGTCAAAAGCTGGCGGGCCGGCCCGTGGAAATCCTGTTAACGGCCTGTTCGCTAGCCCATTTACAGCCCGCTATCCCAAGGCCCGTTACGCCCTATCCGAATTAGGCCCAGTAGCGTCATCTGGGCCATCCAATATGGTTACAGCCCGTTTTCACTTCTGGCCCATGTATAGCCCATGACGTCTATCGGCCCATATGAGGCCCTTTGTAACTCTTGGCCCATTAGCGGCCCGTGCTGAAACTGGCCCGTAATGAATAGTGTATTACTTTACACCCATTAACGACCCGTGGTGAAATTGGCCCGTAATGAACAGTGTATCACTTTATACCCATTAACGGCCCGTTATTCCGTTGGGCCGTTTCTAGTCCAAGTTAACTTTTGGCCTTCTGAGGGCCCATTTATTCTTGGGCTCATTTGCAGCATTCGGTTACTTACGGCCCGTTACTGTCATTTTCTGCTTGTGGGCCAAATTCAGCCCGTGGTTACAGTCGGCCCGTTTGTGGTCCGTTAATACGTTGGGCCATTTTCATAGCATCATCAAATACGGCCTATTAACGATGGCCCGTTATGGTCGGCCCATGAACGGACGATTCCAACTCTAGCCCGTTTACGGCCATAATGCGGTCTGTTTGGCCCATGTTTGGCCAATCGATCATACGGCCCGTATAAGGCCCATTGATGATACGGCCCGCAGAAGGCCCATTGTTTCTACGGCCCGTAGAAGGCCCATTGTTTCTACGGCCCGTAGAAGGCCCACTGTTTCTACGGCCAGTAGGAGGCCCAGTGTCACTACAGTAAATATTAGCCCATGGTTATTGTGGCCTAGTTTAAAAAATAGGTTATTGCAGCCACTAGCTAACCGCGGAAAAAGAACTGCAATGACTACAAGCAAACAAATAAACAAGACAACAAGGAAATAAATAAGCAAGCAACTAACGCTAGGCTATCACGGCTATTACACATATTACATCCACTGGGCATCAAAGTTCGCCACCAGTGCAAATATAGGGAACAAAGCAGCATATCATATACACTGGTTGTCAAAGTTGGCGACCAGCGCAAATAAACGCCGCAGCAAAACAAATCCAGAACTGAAACCACTTCAGAAGATCTCAAGAAACAATATCCTGGGTACCCATAATGCTGGCAAGATGCTTAGCAAGCTTATTAACTTTCTCTTGTTTGGCGCTTAAATCCTCCAGCGCTTGCTGTTGCACCAGAAAATATGCATCTGAATTCTGCAGGGACTTCCTCAGTCCTTCAGCTTCCTGTCGCAGCACATCTGATCGATGTCTTTCAACTTGAAGTTGAGACTCAAGAAGACGAACTGATTCAGGCAGCGAGTTCGAAGAGCTTGTGCCAGCAGTAGTGGCCAGTAACTCGAACACTACATCAAGACAGGACTTTTGGGTTCCCTCACTGTCGTCAAGATAGTTTTTATCAGCTTTCTTGGAGACCAACAGGGATGTCTCACTATCTTGAACCTTATCTGCATTACTTCCTTTACCATTGGATAACGCGGTACTGTTCTCCAATATTTTGTCCGCATTCTAAAAGAGAAACAAGCAGACACATCACATGTTTACCATGTTGTATATGAAACTCATTTTGGTAAATGAGTTCAGTAGTAAAGTGGACAGGATAACAGCATGAAACAAACATATATCTATGTACCATGGTCACTTTATGGTCTATATCATTCTAGTTTTTGTTGCCAAATCAAGATAGAGACACAGTTCAAATAATATTTGTTCAAGACAAAGCAGAATAGACAGAATATAAGTGTGGGTAACTATAGAGCAATAACAACACTTGTAATGTGCATGACATGAGAACATAACTGTTTATTCAATTGAAACTGAAATCAACATAGAGCAGGTTACAACAGCAAACCAGTTAAAGAAACAGGTTTAAAACATACCTGTTGCGCCATTGGAGTTTCAATTCCATCCTTCAAATTTGAAAATAGTTGGTATGAGTAAATACAGTAATGCAAGAGCAAAGGAGTATGAACCATAGCTACAGAACCTGACCTGAGAACAAATCTTCTTCTCCTTTAAGCGTTGAGTTGGGATTCGGAGTGGTGGTCCTCGTGCTTTGGGCACTGCAGTTCCCTTACTAACTGCTCGTGTTTGGGTGCTCTGTGGTGGAGACGGTGCTGTGTCAACTGGAACTGGGTTACTATCTGCCGGGGTTGGGGTTAGAAGGGGTGTAGCTGGTTCTCTGTCCAACTGGGTAGGGGTACAATCTGCGAGAGTCTGGGTTATGTGTGGTGGATCTGGTCCTTGGGCAAGTACAACCGTGGTTCTATCTGCATCAACTGGTAGCACTATCTTTTCTGAAGACCGTGTTGTTACTCCCTTAGATACTGCCATCACGCTCTCCAATTCAAATGGCTGATAAACAAGAAAAGTAATTGAAAGTATAGACATTGTATGATAGACAGGTGCAATGGATAGTGGGGAATAAAAGAGGGCATGAAATAATTCATATTTATGTTGTCTAACCAAACAGGATAGCATGACACAATTTCACATATATGATGGCTAACTAAACAGGATAGCATGACACAATTTCACATTATGATGGCTAACTAAAAAAGATGGAAAGACATAGTTCAAAATATGAGACTATGTAAACAGGATGACATGACATAACTATATAATGTGTTTATTAAATAGGTTGGCATGCCATAATTCACATACATTCACGGATAGAATGCCATAATTCAAAATATGATGACTGTAAACACTAAACAGGATGAGATGATATAACTATATGATGTCTTTATTAAATGGGTTGCCATGCCATAATTCAGATAGATGATGTGTATGTACTATGTAAACATGATGGCATGATATAATTCAAATATATGATTTATATAGTAAGCAAGTAAGCAGATGGCAATCCATATATGATGTAAAAACTAAGCAATGCAAGACAACATGCATGACATGGGTAATATAACCCTGCCAAGTTTGAGCATAGACCTCAGGGGGGAAATAGGACTGGTCATCAGTCTCTGAATCCTCCTCTGAGGAGCTCTCTGTAACCAGCAAGATGTCTGCTTCAGCAGGTAGCATTGTCTGCTCTGAATACCTTGTTTTCACTCCAGATACTTCCATCACCGCTTCAAATGGCTGATGCACAGGAAGAGTAGTTGAATATACAAACGTTGTCGACAAATGGAACACGTAATACAAAAAAATGATAGCATGATATAATTCACATACATGATGATTGGCTAAACAGCATGGCATTGCATAATTCACATATATAATGCCTTTGCAACAAGATAGCATTGTATAATTCACATATATAATGTCTTGCAACAAGATGGCAATGCATAATTCACATATATGGTAATTAGACACTGAACAGGTGGCATTCACACAAAGCATGTCTAAACTAATCAAATGACATAGCAATGCGAGACACCATACGCACGATATGAGCAACATAACCCTGCCAAGTTAGAGCATACACCTCGGGGGGGGGGGATAGGACTGGTCATCTGTCTCTGAATCCTCCTCTGAGGAGCTATCCGTAACCAGCGAGATATGCGCTTCGTCAGATAGCATAGTCTGCTCTGAAGACCTTGTTTTCACTCCAGAATTTGCCATCACCGTGTCAAATGGCTGATGCACACGAAGAGCAGTTGAATGTACTAACATTGTTGACAAATGTAATATGTAACGAAAAAAGGATGGCCTGATATAATTTACATATAAGATGACTGGCTAAGCAGGATGGCATTGCAAAATTCACATATATGATGCCTGGCTAAACAAGATGGCGTTGCATAATTCACATAAACGATGAATAAACTAAACAGATGGCATTCGCACAAAGGATGTCTAAACTAAGCAGATGACATATTTGATGTATAAAGTAAGCAATGCAAGACACCATATGCATGATATAACCAACATCAGCATGCCAAGTTAGAGCGAAGACCTCAGGGGGTAAATAGGAGTTGTCTTCTCCTTCTGAATCCCCCTCAGAACAGATATCTTCCTCTCGATTACAATCCGAAATGCGTGGAGGGGGGGCTGCCTTTGCGCCTACCATGGAGCGACGTCTGCATGAAATTTTATTGCCACGCAAGGCTCGTCTCTTTTGCTCTACATGTTCAGTTCCATTGTTTACAATAACTGTCATGCATAGGAATAAAACATAGTGAGATTATGTAAGGAGTGCATGCAGAAATCCAGAGTGATGGTAGCAACCTGTGGATAGACCCAAAACCAATAATAGCAGGCAGATAATGGCTTCAGTTAAAAAATACAGATAATGGCTTCTTTACTGTTTGTTTCCCACCCAACATGAAACTCATAGTAGACACCGGAGATTAACCAGATAGTAGATAGATACTATTGATAGCGGCCCCGATATGTACCCCACAACCATTTAAAAACTCAAGTTTGACCATTAGTTTGGAGCTGACTCAGAGTCTAATCGGTGAACAGGACGATAAAGTAGCATGTAATATTAAGCGATGCATAACGTAAGCAGACACGAAAGAGTGCGACCTCTCTTGCGGACCCGTGTAGTCCTCGAGGTCATCTGCTCGGTTGATGATGGTAATGCAGTTTTCATGGCTGCCAGCGGCGGGGAAGAAGATCTGAGGCGGCGAAAGACAGTCTGGAGGCCGGATCCCTGCTGTGCTGGACCCTTCTGTCGTTGGAGCAGCTGAGCTGGGGTGGACGACGGCGCAGCAGGAGCGGGACAAACCACGCAAGGTTTTCTTTGACAACTATCTGTAAGAGAAGTAATTCTGTAAGGGCTCGTTTGAATTGGAGGATTCCAACAATGCAGGGATAGGAAATAGACAGGAATAGGATAGGAATGCACGTGCAAAACAGAGAATTTAAAAACACAGGATTTCTGCCAATCTGGGTGTTTGATTCACAACAATTGGAAGATCACAGGATGCAAAGAAGCATGGTGAGATTAAGTCAAACCACAAGAAAATGTACGGTTATAATGCTATTATGCTACTATCTCTTAGTCTTGTGCTTCATGAATAGGAATTTGAAAAGGAGGACAAGTGAAAATTAAAATTCCTACGTTTTTTCTTTCAAGGAGACACTAAAGGAACAAATCCGTGTGCTCAGTGGACAATATATATAACATGTAGAGTAAAAAAGAGATGCAACAAGTGTACAACCTCTTTGGCGAAGCCATGTCGATCTCAGCGTGATTGGGTTGGCCGGTGAGGATGCTCCGACTGACTTTGCTGTCGGAGGAGGGGAAGAAGATCTTAGGCGTCTGGAGATGGAGCCCGAGGTACTGCTCCGCTGTGATGGAGGGTTTCGTCGTTGGAGCAGCTCCGGTGAGTTGTACGACGCCGAGGCTGAAGCAGGACAAGAGAGACAACGAACAACGTTAACCTGAGTGGAATTCTAATAGCATCTCCAATACATGACGTAAAATACATAACCACAAAGTGCTAGATGTAAAATACATCAGCCGCTCATCTCTGAACTTAACTGTCGAAACTGAACTTAACTGTCGAAACTGAACTTAACTGTCGAAACTGAACTTAACTGTCGAAACTGAATTTTGCTGTCGAAACTGAATTTTGCTGTCGAAACTGAACGCACTAGCAAGGTGAGGCTACACATCGGTCGACTGACTTTTTCATCTCTGGTCAGTCGATTTTGCAGCCGTTGGATACGAAATCAAGGGCCTGCGGTTCATCTTCAACCTCCACCCCCCTGAGCCGCCAGCCACCACCGGCCAAACAGCAGCCCCCCCGCCGGCCGCCCGCCCGCCCCGAAAACACTCCCCACCGTCGGTCCGCTGCCGCCCGGCCATCCCTCTAGGCCCCCCTGTGCCGAGCTTTTTCTCCGGCGATCCCCACGCCACCGCCCCGCCAACGCCCCGCCACCGCCGGCGACCACCGCTCCCATCCTGAACCCTAAGATAGATAGTGGGGTACCTCTCCGGCGAGCCCCCCTCCCCGCTGCGGCTGGTTCTTCCGTCACCCCGGCGAGCCCCCCCACCCCCTGAAAATCGACTGACCCAAAAGTCGATTCAGTCGACTGAAGTGTAGCTAAATCGGAGCAGCATCGCAAGCAAGAGCAAGAGCGAGAGCAGCAGCGCGAGCAAGAGCAATAGCAAGAGCAGACCAGGCAGGGGACCGAGAGCAAGAGCAGAGCAGCAGCGCGAGCGAGAGCTAAAGCAGCAGCAGCTCCTACTGATGTGGACGTCGCCGCCGAGGGAGCGACGCCGTGGAGGAAGTGGCCGGCGACGCCGCCGTGGATGGAGCCGCGCCGTGTCGGCTCGGGACCGAGCGCCGGCAGCACCGTGAGATCGAATCAAGAAGAAAATGCGGCGATTAGTGTACAACCTCTTTGGTGGCGCCGATTAGGCCGCAGCTTCATCCGAGGAAACGGTGATGATGATGCTCTTCCGGTGGTGCAGGTGAAGACGGCGGTGTGGGAATGGAGGTGGCGCGAAAGACGAGGGGAACGTCGGGGCAGCTCCTTGGAGGTGGAGGACGGGGTGGCTGAACCGGCGGGACGATGAGATCGACGACGGATCCTCATCCGGTACGGTGGATGAGGGACGTCGAGGTGTTGCTGTGGACGACGTCGTCGGGGAAGAGGCTCCGGCTGGGTGGCGGACGGAGCAGGGTGTGGGGTTTCGTCGCGGGTTTTCGCGGCCTCGGTGTACGAATGGGTGGGCGGATGGGATGGCAGTGGGGAACCATGGCTTAGAGACGCGCTTGTCCGAAATGTGGGGTAAGTTACGAAAGTACCCCCACCGATTTGAGGCGGTTCTTTCGGTTCAGGGGTACCACGGGCATTTCGCGTGTCGGGATTTCACAGGAGGTGGGAGTTTTCGCGCGCGTTGTAATTTCGGAATAGCAAGGCGCGGGTTGAGATGGAGGGAGTTGTCGGAGCACAACGAGACAAAGATATATCTTAAATATTTCGGGCTAACAAGGCGCGGGTTGAAATTTCCGGACAAGCCTAACGTGTACTGTACCAAATCAATGCGCACTACAAATGTCATTCAAAACTTTGAATTCATGTTATGTTCAATTAAAATATTTCGCTACGTGTATAATGCATGCAACCTACTACTCAAATGAACGTTTTAGTGCATTCCAAACGTATATACTACCGCTTCAATATGAACTAAATTTGAATTCGTTTCTCTATTTGAATAAGATCTACAGTAATGATTGTTGTGAAGTCAAAGCATTTGAATTCGTTTCTCTGTTTTAATAAGATCTACAATCATCATTATTGTCAAGTTAAACCATCGTTTGTGTATTATCTTCACAGCACACCACATGATTAGTCTCGAGTTACATATGAACTATGTGTACTATATGAACTCGAACTAGATTTTTTGAATCCACTTTATTTTGATTTCAAATCACATTACATTTCTAGCTCTAGCTAGATCTTCATAATCTAAACCATGTCTCATATGTATAATGTGTTTATCACATTATGTATGGTGCCCCGCCCCCTACGCCTACAAGTATTTAGATGTGAGTTGCAAACACCACACATTACCACAAATTCAAATAAAATGTGAGAATGTTCGATATATAGTATTGTTTAGATTGTTCGATATTTAGTTGTAAGCTGCAAACGCCACACATTATCACAAATTCAAATAAAATGTGAGATTGTTTGATGTATAGTATGGTTTAGATTGTTCGGCATTTAGCTGTGAGTTGCAAACGCCATGCATTATCACATTATGGTATAACATGTGCACAGCACGTGTATCACCGCTATATTCATGCATGCAATGTTTAAAACACTATGATCTCCTATTCAAATATATGAATCCGCTTTCATATCAAATTATGATCTTTGTTAGTCTCTTACACCCACACAATCCTCTAACCTTTGTAGCTACCACTAACTTTCTCTCGTGCATGCACACGCCCTCCTCACCCTCCCCCTCCCTCGGCATTCTATCCACCGGGCACATTCATTTTTTTCTTTAGGTCGTTCTCCCAGAGTCTCCACAACTCCTTTCCGACACACACCGATCGATAAACCTCTCCAGCGATGCCTGCCTACAACATACACACACACCTTCAATCTCCTCCTTTATGTGTCCTTGCCTCGTGTCTCTCATACGGTCAGACACACGTGTAAACTCTCGCCCCTCTTTTCATCGATCTCACAACCGCACATTCCTCCCCCTATCTAGCTAGTAGTTGGGCCTCTCGCACCACCTCCTAGCTCCATTCTCTCCGTCTATCCGTCTCGCTGGGCCTTATTTGCCTCTAGCTAGGTCCTTATAACTCGTTTTTACCCACACGTCAATCGATCTACCTCATTAGTTGTGTCTCTCCCTTCCTCCGACAAACAACAATTGATCTACCGATCTAGTTAGGTTTGCTTACCAAACACATGGTTCCCCTTCATCATCCATGGATGCGTCCCGACAGATCTATCACGCACAGGCACACACTGAAACACATCCCCACTCTTATTGATAACATTGCAGTTCCACCCTCAGTTTGTCTAGTAGGCCTCTCCCACCATCTTCGAGAAGAAACTCCATCACTCATCCAGCACTCTACCCCTCTCCCTCCCTCTCCCTCCCTCTCTCTCTCCTCTCTCTCTTTGTCCCATCATATTTGCCGTCCTTCAGTTATGTATGGATGTCGACCGATCTCCCTCAAGACATAGTTGGGTCTCTCCTTCTCAACACATATACGAGTCATTCTACCTCTATAGTTAGGCCTCTGCCTACCCCTCCCCCCACCCCCTCCCCCCACACACACCGATACATCGAGCGCTCTAGTCATGTCTCCCTGCCACACACAAACTTGACATGTGCCCTCTAACGTTACGGTAGGCCAGTCGCCCTATATCTTTGACTTGCACACACACACAATTTCGATGGCTCTCTTCATCGATCTCGCACCCACCCACTTGATCCTCTCTTCGACTCTATCGATAGCTATGACCGCTCCCTCTCTTCTCATGGATTGCCCGACCCTCTATGTATGATATGGATAGGCCTCCATTTCACACACATTGCATGCAAAATTTTGTTTGAGATGTCATCGACACATATTCCCACAAATAATTCACGAAATCAACCCCCCCACCCCCCCAAAACAAAAAACACTCACGAACGCGGTTTGTATCTCTCACACACACCCACGTAGGTGGGGGACGTGCACGAAGAGAAGGGGTCCATGCACGGCGCACGTACTTCCGTCTCTTTCCCAACCACACCCACGCGGGTACACGGTGGAGCTCATTTCTGTACGAAAAAGGCAGCCCACGTGGTAATTTGGCACGTGTACTGGTTGTCCACTTGGTGGAGGGAGGATCGTCTACCACGGGTGAACAAACAAATTGCGACTTGACGTGTTATGTTAAAAAAAGAGGCAAACCATGTGGGGCCTACCTTAGAGGCAAGGCTCTATACACTGGAGTACTTTTGATGTGTCCCGTCAACTCGCAGAACGAGGAGAAGCTTGCTTAGTACGCCGTCTCCCCCGCCCACGGGCGCGGTGGCTCGCAGGATGAGGTGAAGCTTGCTCCGCCTTACGCCCGCTCCCTCGCCCATGCGCGCGGTGGCTCGCAGGACGAGGAGAAAAATTTACTACTCCCTCCGTTTACTCCTCGTCCCTACTACCTTGGTTATAGAGATTATATCATATTGTTTGGAATATATATGTCCTTTAGTAGATTTCAATATGAACTACTAGTACATACTCCAAACACTGATGTATATAGACGTATTTTAGAGTGTAGATTCACTCATTTTGCTCCGTATGTAGCACTCTCCCTCGCCCCTCGACCCTCGCCCACGTGGTGGACGTGCAGCAATTCATTCGGTCTCATATAGCCAGAACGATATATACTGCACTACCATTATTGCTCGACTTCCCGAAGAGGCGAAGAGCCAATCGCAAGGTTAATATTTTGGAGATGCCAAGCGCAAGGTTATAGGAGAACGAGTAGTAGGTGCCGCGTCATTTATAAATAAAGTTTTTTTTCTTCAGTGGCACGTACGCAATATGATAGGTTCATATGGAGAGAAAAGGAAACCGCTCCACTATATACATAGTCAGGACGGGCCAGCCTACACGGTTGCTTGCTGGGGTTGCTCTCTTCACACTCTCTCGCACAAAACGACTGTGGCCACATCTCTAACATCCCGGCGGATCACGTCCGCTTGGGGAAGGGGTGGATGCTTAGTGTAGATGCGGTGGCCGTCGCCGACGGCGAAAACCCACTGTCGGCACGTCCCGATCAGGGGTCCCCGCCGTTCTCTCTCACAAAGCCGGTGAGGTTGCCTTCGTCCCTTGCTCACTGCCGCGACGTGGGCAGTTGCCGCCTCCCGCCGCCCTCCTCAAGGTTGAGCTACGTCCCTCAGGTACAACTCCCTTTACAGCCGGCTTGCACCACTGCTCCAGCTGCCCACATCACTCCCTGTGGATATTTCTCTACTTCTTTGCCCCGCACATACCTCTACTGGCTTCTACGTACTGTATTTGTGATGAGTTTATGTCTCATCAACTAGTCCCAGTAATCTTATTCTAATCACGCTTCTTCAATTTCTTTGCCACAGGGATGCTCATCTCGATTTTGGTGAAACTGCACAAAATGATCCGATGGTCAAAAGGTTGCAAACTTCATTTATTAGGAAGCTCGAACGTTGCCAGCAAATTGAAGCCTGGTCAGGGTTCACGGTTCAAGGGCTAGGGACTGCATGGATCATTTTTTTCTTTAGCTGCCTCTGTTCCAAAATAAGTGTCAACTTTAGTAGTAGTACAACTTTGTACTAAAGTTTGCACAAAGTTGAGACACTTATTTTGGAACGGAGGGAGTACATATTTGCTATGATCTGTCAATCATTGAGATGCAATAGCATGCATGTTAGTCTCCTTTGTATTTGATGAAATGTTGCAACGGGCAACCTTGGACGCAAGATACATGTAACAGAAGCTGGAAGCTTCATAGCATTGTACAAATTTATCTCGCTGATAAATTACAGTACGTACTATACTAGTACTTCCTCCGTTCCTAAATATAAGTCTTTGTAGAGATTTCACCATGAACCACATGCGGATGTATATAGATGCATTTTAAGTGTAGATTCATTCATTTTGTTCCGTATGTAGTGGAATCTCTACAAAGACTTATCTACTAGTAATAGCTAGCCCCCACTACTAGGAATTCTCTATCCTCTCCTTGAGCCACATCATCAAAATTGATGTAGCCGTTAGATGAAGTAAATCAGTCCATAATAGCCGTCTGATCTAGACGTTGAGAGGCTCCGCACTAAGCCACATGCAAGCATGCAGAAATACCGTGGCACATGCATGTGAGTGGGTTTTAAATCACATCAACATGTCTGCATGCAAGCATGCACCGGTAGCATGCATGTAAGTGAGCTTTTAAGTCCCATTAACATGTCAAAAAGAAAAATATAATCCCATTATGCAGTAGGAGTTGGCTGATCTTTTTTCCTTACGTGGGATGATCTAAATGATGATGGGAGTTTATTTAGTTTGGCTACCACATTTGTCATGCGGTTATAGAGTTTTTTTAGTTCTATGAAATCGATAATTTTGCGCAGAGAGATATACCGCTGTTCCGCGGCAACGCGCGGGGACTCATCTAGTAATATTTAGGAACGGAGGGAGTACTATGTAAAGAGTTAGGTGTCGCACGGTGATAGTGTGAGGTGGGCCATGTAATCACTGAGCCTGCGTGTTTTCACTGCTCTTGCACGCCTCCGCTGTAAGAATGGAGAAAATTGTAATCTAGTAGTAGTACCTCCTTTCGCCGAAAGCGTGGGACATCCAGCAGTCCTACCACCTCAGTAATAAAGACCAATGAGCCGTCAAATCACATAGACCCAGCAGTAAGTTGGACGGACGAAGCAACCATCACTCTTGCGCCAGTGAGAGGTCGCGTCCGCTCTGCCCGGGCATGAATGCGGCACCGATTCTTTGGAGCGGCGCTGACCGTTTCGGGCGGGAAGCGCGCGCGGGCGATGGAGGGGCTTTGGGTGGGCCAGGCTGGTCAGGAGCGGGCGTGGCAGCTGTCTGCATGTCCCTACCGGACACGCCTGGAAATGAGAGGATGCACCGACTCTCGCGGCTAAAATCGTACACTACACAACATCTCTCTGTAGGAGTAGGTCGATCTGTCGCTCTCTCTAACACACACATGCTGTTAAACACACACACACACACACACACGCACACGCACGCACCTTGGTCCCGTTGCACCTTCTAACGTGACTTATTACACCTAGACGAAGGGAGTAGTAAGTATACGAGATACGGTGGCACACTGACTTAAGTCGAATACAAGTGCCCAAAATTTGTGTGCATGTTATAATAAGGATTCACTTAAAATAGTACGTGAGCGAACAGAGGGATCAATTGGACAGTGTTCCCGAGCAGTAGCGAGATGTGTGAGGTAAGATACACCGCTGGCACTTTTAATTTTTCTTATTAATTTGTTTGTTTCACCCTCTGACTGGTGGGACCCAACGTACTACGTGGAGAGAGGTAAGGTGACTAAGGCTGCATTATTTCTGCACCACTGTGGATAGTCTTACCACCAAAGCCACATGACACGATTATGATTGAAATCCCAATGACTCCCACACACACAAAAAAAACACGGCATGCTTGTCACACGAATGCAGGAATGTATAAAAGGTTATTTCCCTCTCGTTGAACATAACGGGAGGGTTGTGTAGCTGGTTAGCCTGTTCGCTCATCAAACTTGAGGTCTCGGGTTCGATAACTACACTTGAGCATAATTTGTGCCAGGAGGATTCTTTGACTGGTCAAAATGTTTTCTAGGGTTTGCACGCTTCACACTCTCTCTCCAGTATATATATACACGCTGGAGCCTCAGCGCTTGTAGTTGCTCTCTTCACACTCTCTCGCCCTCTCCCGCTGGAGCCTCAGCGCTTGTAGTTGCTCTCTTCACACTCTCTCGCCCTCTCCAGATCTAAACAAGACTTCGTTGGCCTCTCTCTCCCCTCACTGCTGCTCAAAGAGCCGGCAGGATCCGTCCGCCGGGAAGGGAAGGAGGCTTAACGCTGTCGCCGTCGGCGAGGGACTACCGGCGCAGCTGTTCACTTTCCACCCAGCGGCGGCGCGGGAGGGCCTCCGACCCCTTCTTCTTCGCCGCCGTCCCGTCGCCCACCGAACCACGCCCCAAGAACCTTAAGGTATAATTTACTTACTCCACATGCATTGCTCTAGCTGCATGTATACCATGAATCTAGGACGTGGTTCAAAGAGGAAAGGAGTGGGGGAAAGTAGTGGGAAAAGTTGTATATAGCATGAATCTAGGACGTGGTTCAAAGAGGAAATGAAGGGGGAAAGTTGTATAGCATGAATCTAGGACGTGGTTCAAAGAGGAAAGGAATGGGGGAAAGTAGTGGGGAAAGTTGTATCGCATAAATCTAGGACGTGGTTCAAAGAGGAAAGGAAGGGGCGAAAGTACTAGTTCAAAAAGGAAAGGAAGGGACAAGGCTGTAGAGTTTGAGCAGGACTAGATTTGCTGCGCTCACATAGGGAAAGGTGTCTAAAGATAACAAAACTGGGACCAACACAAATATGCTCCTTGGTTGTTTGTTCTTTGTTGCAACAGACTGTGCATGACCACAGTACATCGGTAGATGCACATGGTGCTGGTGCGTCCACTGTCCCGTGCAACTCATTAGCTGTTGTTAATCTAAGGCCCTGTTTGGTTAAAAACTCCCTAGTCCCTACCTGCTTGGTTCCAGGGACTAAACATGGACTAGAGGTTATTAAATGACATGCTAAAAGACCATGTTACCCCTAGTAATGAACTAATAGAGACAAGGTGCGATGCGTGGCAGGGGCAACTGTTGGAAAAAGTCCCAAAAAGACTCCCTCGGGGTCTTCTTTCTTTAGTCCCAAATGCCCACTTTTAGTCCCTAAAAGTCCCTCCTGTTTGGTTTAGATGGGACTGACACGGAGTTTTTTTAGTCCCTACACCAAAATGTCCCTGTAAACAAACACCCTCTAATAATGCCGCTGGAAAATTGATGCAATGCCACAGTTAAAAGCAAATTACATGTTTAACGAATTTTATTGTTAATATAATCTCTATGTTAATATTAATCAATGCCACCGTTTGAGAAATGCTACTGTCTTGCTTTCTTTCCCATTTAGATAAGGTAGATGCTTCTTTTTGTTGGCTTCTGTGTCATCCACCGTTATTGACCACTAATTGTTTCCTTTGCACCTCTGTGTAAACAGGGTTATCTACTTCACCTCGTTGCCATTGTGACCTTTTGTTGCACTGCACAAAACACTTTTGTTTTAAGAGTGTTTTGTGCAGTTCAACCAAAATGTCACACCGACAACGTTGCTTGATTGCTTGATCTTAGTGGAACTGCACAAGAGGAGATCTTACTTCCTATCCGTTAAGGCGAATTTGGTTCAGATCTTCTTCTTGTGAGTTGTTTGAATTCCGCATCATGAGAGGTCAGTACTAGCCTTCTTTCACATGATTCTGCAGTGTGCTTTCATATGTTGTGCTACTTGTACGATAATGTTGCTTGATTTTAGTGAACTGCACAAATGGAGACAAGACTTCCAATCTGTATGTGCACCGTAATATCCCATTGAGGTAAGATAAGGATATTTCACAACTGCTGGCCTGTATTTTGCCACTTTCATCAGAAAATTAAGTTTAGTACTATACTTGTGCTCCCTAATTGACATGCCAAATCTTACATTGAAGGCGAAGCTTGTCTGTTATTGAACCAAGTGATGAAGGGGAAGAACAAGCGGAAGAAAAACAAAAATCAACTCCCGGTGCTGTAATGAAGCACTGGAACTGTGATGACACAAGTAATGATATAGTTTTGCATCTTAATTTATTGCTATGGCTGGAACGAGCAATTGTTTTGCCACTGATTTGATGCCACTCTTAATGTAATATGTAATTATCTCTACTTGTGCAAACAGGGATCTTCTTTGAAGATACCATATATTTTAGTGGAACTGCACAAGAAGATGTTGGAAACATTAAACTAATCGAGGAGTATATAGTAAGCATGGCCACCACCGTAGATAGCAACAGATGGTTCCGGAGAAGTGCTTCATCTGTATGCTCTACACAATAAGCCTCCTGACAAAGGTTGGTACTCGCCCACTGATTTCATCCATATGATTGAGCTTTGTCATCTCTATTGGTGTTGTGCTACTGTTTAGATACTGTCATGAAAAAGTGGTATTGTCCTTGAGAAGTGCTTCATCTGTGCTGTTTTAAATATTTCCTTTCCTTTTTTTCGAGCAAACAGGGATGCTAGCATTTAGTAGTCCTCTTGTCTTTGCACAACAGGATCATCTTCCTCTGAAGAAGAATATGGAGTACGTGAAGTGACTAGTTCCGATTATGCCAGGATGAAGAAGCCCTGTCTATCTTCTCATCAGAAGGAGCAGTTGAAGGATGGTTACATTACTCCCCACAAGACCAAACTAACTTCAGCTCAGAAGGACTGACAAATCTCCATTTTTTTGCTGTGATGCGCGAGTACAATGTTGTTCTAGGATTCTTTCTGGTGAGTTCCATTTTTCTAAAAGTGTGCTCTACATGGACCATGTATGTGCCTGTTGAAACTGTCAATTCATAGTACAGTTTGCTTTATACTAATCACTTTTTTGTATTTGTGCAAACAGGGGTGCTCAGCTTGATTTCAATGGGAACTGCACAAAATGTTCATGAATACATCGAATCATTCATTTCCACCACAAGAAAGGAGGTGCCGATAAGTTCAAGGCGTTGCAACATATAAGGGCGAAATCATACAAGCTACGCGCGAATTTGGTTGATTTTGGTGGAACTGCACAAAAAGAACAGCTGGTTTATTTAGCACGAGGTGCCATGTCAATGTCCGAACTGATGGCAAACCCTGCCCATTCCACAATCGTAGGCATTTGATATTTTGGAATGGGACAACCTTGTCAAATTTTGCTCATTGATTTTAGCAAGACATGCGTTTGATATTTTCGAATGGGACGCCCTTTGCTGTCAGCAGCGTCGATCAATTTTTTCTTTATTCTTTAGTTGTGAAGTAAATATTGCCTCTGACATGTGAGTCGCTGAGATGCATAATCATCGATTGTTTTGAATGTTCTCTATGAATTGCCAGGCCTGTGTGTTTGATTGCAATGTACAGAAACGCTAAAAAGCTGCTCAAACTCTTTGTACTCCTTCTGTTCCTTTTTACTTCGCACATTGTGAAAGTGCATACTTTTTTGTATAAGATTGGTCAAAGTAGAGATACTTTGACTGCAGACAAAACTTGTATGCACGACTAGAAAGGACCGGAGGGAGTACATGTGAAACTGCTGCAAACGAGGTGATCACCCTGGGAATAATGCTAGTACGTATTGTTTTGCATGTTCATCCAATGCCAGTGATACAGGAATTCGAACTAATCGAAATAAATTCATTCATACACGGTCGGATTTCATATAAACATGCCGGATTTCATTACATTTCATACATTCTTCAACTAAAAAGGGGTGCGCTGGAGGTATAATTAATTAACCGAAGCTACCCACCTGTGTCCCGCTGAGCCGAACAGAAGCTTCAGTGACTTAACTGCAGGTGCAGTTGCATAACTGACATGTGGCCTGTTGGGACCACGTGTCAGTCAGCCAACTGCACCAGCAGTTAAGTAGAAGCAGCGTTCTTCTCCAGCGCAGCTCTCCGACTCCACGTCGCCGCCAAGAAGCTAATCGGTCGTCAATGGTCAACCAGCCTAGCTTGGCTTCAACCGGAGGGTAGCAGCGGTGGCCTTACTTGGACCCGAGCGGCGGCGACCTACCGTGTTCTACTCTTCCTCGTTTTCTGTGTGCGGCCTCGTTGGCAGTGAGGCGGGGCCTCGGCGGAGCCGGCGATGTCCTCTGTCTCGTTGCTGGCGGGCAGCGCCTCAGCGGAGCGGTGGAAATCCTCCCCCACGTTGCCGGCAGGGTGGGGCCTCGGCGGAGCCGGCGGTGTCCTCTGCCTCGTTGTTGGCGCCGCGGGGCCTCGGCGGAGCAGGGCCTCGTCGACGCCAGCGGAGCGGGAACTCGTCGGAGCCGGCATTGTCCTCTGCCTCATCCTCGGTCTCGCCAAACAGCGCCTCGCCCGCTTCATCGCCCTCTTTGCTAGCCTCTTTGTAGGCGGCCGCAGCCTCTGCCACCCGCATGCGGTATCGCCGGTGCTCGAGGCGGCCCTTGCGGGCGGAGCGGTACGAGTCGAGCAGCGCCTCCTGCTCCGCCCGCTCCGTGGCGATCTGCTCCTCCGCCTGCAGGTGCTCCTAGAGGAGATGGTGGTTGTAGGCGGCGTCGGCTTGCGCCTCCCGGAATTGCTCCTCACGCATCTGCCTCACCCTGTCCATATATTGGGCATGAGCCTCGCCGATGGTCATGGTGCAATTCACCGGCAAGGATGGCGCGGAGGAGGGGGTTCACGCCGGATCGTCGACTACCATGTTCTCCATTGGGACGTCGTCGTCCTCCGGCTGCCTGCCGACCGGGCAGCAATGGCTGCCATCTCCTTGTGGTCCGTCGTCCGCTCGTCCCGAAGAGCGCTGGAGCACGAGGAAGCCATGGTGGGCAGTAGTGGTGTGGACAGGAGAAAGGGAACGGATGCGGATGACTGCGGCTATGGCCGGCGCAGCAGTTTATATAGTAATGGTGGGCGGGCGGAGGGACGGACGTGTGGCGCCGGAGTAGCCGCCTCGGCAACCGCGTATCATTAATGTGGGCGGCAGATGGACAGACGGACGACACTTGTGTCGTTTGAAGGTGGAGCAATCGCCTGCACCGGGAAGCGGGGCGGGCGGCGCTGACTGTTTCGGGCAGAAAGCGCGCGCGGGCGAGGAGATGACTTTACTTGGAGAGGATGACAATGGGGACCCACCAGGTCCATAGCCTCACGTACGCAAGTGCCTCCTTATTATATATATATAATTTATTTTGCTTCCTCCTGGTTTCCTGACATCACGGTCCCACACCATTGTCAACCTATGTAGTAGTCAATAAACGAGAGAATTGCACAAGAAGCGGCCGACAGCTGGGACCAAGCAGCTCGAGCAGTATTTGTGTTTTTGAGGTGTGAGCACTGCAGATTTTTTCGATGTTTAGCCCAAATATTAATTTTTCTCCTCTGAACAACAACGAAAACATCGCTGCAGGTATTAACTGGGCGGGCTGTGGCCCGTCTAGCCCAGGCCAGATATCCAGCCCAGATATTAATTTTTTTCAAGCTGAAAATGGCTAGCCCAGCTATACTTTTTTAGGAATACCCAGGCAAGGTCAAGTTGTTATTCTCCGCCCCGCTGGGCTGCAAATCTTTCCTAGGAGGGATGCATTAGGCTTAACAAGAAAATGGGCTTTAAGAAATAATAAATGGGATGTAATTATAAAAACTGGGCAGTAACTATAAAAAAATGCACCAAACACGTGATTACTTTATAAAATATTATTTTTGGATATTGAAAATTTTAATTTCATTAATTGTTGCGAGCGCAATGTTTCGTTGGATTTTTACGTAATATAAATTTATATTGAAATTGTATTTAATCTGACTAGAAATTTCGGGATAAAAATATTTCGGATCCCATCAAAATGTGGGAAATTTTATTGAATTCTGTTTTGAACGGTTGGTTGAAATGGGCTGTACTTTTAACAAACTGTAAATGGGCTGTAGTAAATTCCATTAGAATTCAAAAATGGGCTACACATTCTTACAAATCTCAAATGGGCTATAAGTTCTCTGCCACACACTTCTGGCCTTACTAAGTTGACGCGTCCCCTAAAAAAACAGAGTTGACGCGTATGCAAGGCTTTGTCAACTTATAGTCAACACACGGTTCTAGCAGCAGTGGCCGTTGGATGTCCATCCAACGGATGCCGTGCTTCTTCTTCAATCTCGGATATTCTAGCTTCACCCGCCCAAAAAATGATTCCTCCCCCTGACATCTGGGGCGCACCGTTTCGGAAGCTGACCTGTGGGCCTACTAAGTTGACGTACCAAGGGCTTTGTCAACTTAGTCAATATAAACGATTCTAGCTGCAGTGACCGTACGATGTCCATCCAACGGCCGTCGTGCTTCTTCAACCTCTGGTCTTCTTGCTCCAGCCGCCCAAAGCAGCGCCGGTCGTGCCGCCTGCTCCTGCCTCCCGTGGCCGGCTGTGCTGCCGCGGAGGCCTCACCGCCCCCTACTACTCCCACCGCTGGCCAGGCCATCCCTCCACTCACCCACACCCCCTGTTATTCTGCGGCGACGGCAGCGCAGCCGAACCAGTGAACCCTCGTACTCCTCTCCGCGTGTGCATCCACTGCCGCGTCTTCCCGGCTCCGCGTCGTCCCCTTCCTAGGCCTCGCCGTCGTCCACCGCCCTGGTGCTCTCGGCGCGGCGTGGTCAACGTGGTCAAGGAACGACTTCCATCGGACGTGGACTGTACGTGGAGAGGCTGACAGCTGGGTCCACGGCAGCCGCAAGGAAGTGCCTCCTTATTACGCGCAAAATAATTATTCCTCCACCTGACAGCGGGGACCCACCGGACGGGCCACCGTATTTCGCGAAAAAAATGATTCGCCCCCTGACTGCTGGGACCCACGAGCTACATCTTCGCACGCAAGGAAGTGCGTCCGAAAAAAAACGATTCGCCCCCTGACTGCTGGGACCCACCAGCTACATCTTCGCACGCAAGGAAGTGCGTCCGAAAAAAACGATTCGCCCCCCAACTGCTGGGACCCACCAGCTACACCTTCGCACGCAAGGAAGTCCGTCCGGGCAAAAAAAACGATTCACCCCCCCTGACTGCTGGGACCCAGCAGCTACACCTTCGCACGCAAGGAAGTGCGTCCGGGCAAAAAAAACAAAACGATTCGCCCCCTGACTGCTGGGACCCACCAGCTACATCTTCGCAGGCAAGGAAGTGCCTGACAGTCGGGACCCACCTGGTCGAAGCGTACGTAGCGTTGTCATTCTAGTCGCGAACGTGTACGTACATACTGGTCGATGTAGAGGCGTGGGCGTGTCGTAGTAGAGGCGCACACGTGTCGTAGTAGAGGCGCACACGTGTCGTAGTAGAGGCGCGCACGTAGCATGTACACGTACGTACAGCGGCCAGGGTGCAAGAAAGAAAATAGGGCCACGTATGTGTACATACGGGTAGGGTCTCGAACGCCTACTCGCGCATACGTATGGCCAGGGCTCGTGTACATGGCTGGGTCGGAACAGAGAAACAACGTCGTCGTCGTGTTCATGGGGAGGCAACGGAATGCGTCGTGTTCATGGGGAGGCAACGGAATGCGTCGTGTTCATGGGGAGGCAACGGAATGCGTCGTGTTCATCGGGAGGCAATGGAATGCGTCGTGTTCATCGGGAGGCAACGGGACGCGTGGGAGCCAACCGGCTGGGTCGGAACGGAATGCGTGGTCGTGTTCATCGGGAGGGCTTGGACGGAACAGGCGATGGAAACGAGGCATGGCGTACCGCAGAACGGAGGAAACGGACCTCCTACATTCGGAACGGGGTCCTGTTGATCGGGAGGGGTGTGGCGTACCGCAAAACGGAGGAAACGGACCTCCTACGGTCGAAACGGGGGTCCTGTTGATCGGGAGGGGTGTGGCGTACCGCAAAACGGACGAAACGGACCTCCTATGGTTGAAACGGGGGTCCTGTTGATTGGGAGGGGTGTGGCGTACCGCAAAACGGACGAAACGGACCTCCTATGGTCGAAACGGGGGTCCTGTTGATCGGGAGGGGTGTGGCATACCGCAAAACGGACGAAACGGACCTCGTACGGTCGAAACGGGGGTCCTGTTCATCAGGAGGGGTGTGGCGTACCGCAAAACGGGACTCCATGGGATACTGTTCATCTCCACCGTCGACCTCCTCCAGCCTCCACGGGTTCCTGTTCATCCAGCCTCCACCGCGCACTACTCCACCGGCTACTGTTCAACCACCCCTCCACGGGCACCCCTCCACCGTCTACTGTCCATCCAGCCCTCCACACGACGGGGTCCTGTTCAACCACCCCTCCACCGTCTACTGTTCATCCAGCCCTCCACCACACCACGGGGTCCTGTTCATCCAGAGGCAACGCCACCGCTCACTGTTCATCCAACCCCCCCCCCCCCCAACGCTCACTGTTCATCCAATCGATCGGCTTCAGTTAGCAGCAGTAGCGAAGGAATCGCTCGATCGGGTTCAGTTAACAGCCATCGATCGATCACTCGGGTTCAGTAACGCGTAGCCTGCAGTGCAATCGCTCGGGTTCAGTTAGAGCCCAACGCCTCGCTCGGGTTCAGTTAGAGCCAACGCCTCGCACACACGCGCGTACGTGTATGAGAGAAAGGCGCATCGCTCGGCCCCCGACCTCCCACCGTAACCGGGAACTCCCCGAAATTTTCCTCCCCCTCGCTTCTACCATGGTTTTTTACGTCATGGACCGCCCAAAGAATGTCATGCAGCTGCGTCTCCGGCCCGCCCAGGATGAAAAGCCCATTTTCTGTCATGATTTTTTGTCATAGAAGTAGGAGCCCACCACATCTATGATGATACCGGGTTTTGTCACAATTATCGTCATAGAAGTGTCATATGTATGACAGAAAAAAATTCGTTCGGCCCAAAATGTCACAGATGTGTCTTTTTTTTGTAGTGATGACTAAGACTCCATTCTCCAGAACAATGGAGCGAGCAACTGAATTATTGCAAATAATACATATTGATGTATGCGGTCCGATGAGTGTTGAGGCTTGCGGCGGGTATCATTATTTTCTGACCTTCACAGATGATTTGAGCAGATACGGGTATATCTACTTGATGAAACATAAGTATGAAACATTTGAAAAGTTCAAAAAAATTCAGAGTGAAGTGGAAAATCATCGTAACAAGAAAATAAAGTTTCTACGATATGATCGTGAAGGTGAATATTTGAGTTATGAGTTTGGTCTTCATTTGAAACAATGTGGAATAGTTTCACAACTCACGCCACCTGGAACACCACAGCGTAATGGTGTGTCCGAATGTCATAACCGTACTTTGTTAGATATGGTGCGATCTATGATGTCTCTTACCGATTTACCACTATCGTTTTGGGGTTATGCTTTAGCGACGGCTGCATTCACGTTAAATAGGGCACCATCTAAATACGTTGAGACGACACCATGTGAACTGTGGTTTGGCAAGAAACCTAAGCTGTCGTTTCTTAAAGTTTGGGGCTGCAATGCTTATGTCAAAAAGCTTCAACCTGATAAGCTCGAACCCAAATCGGAGAAATGCGTCTTCATAGGACAACCAAAGGAGACCGTTGGGTACACCTTCTATCACAAATCCGAAGGCAAGATTTTCGTTGATAAGAATGGATCCTTTCTAGAGAAGGAGTTTCTCTCAAAAGAAGTGAGTGGGAGGAAAGTAGAACTTGATGAGGTAATTGTACCTTCTCCCGAATTGGAAAGTAGCTCATCACATAAATCAGTTCCAGTGATGCCTACACCAATTAGTGAGGAAGTTAATGATGATGATCATGAAACTTCGGATCAAGTTACTACCGAACCTCGTAGGTCAACCAGAGTACGTTCCGCACCAGAGTCGTACGGTAATCCTGTTCTGGAAGTCATGTTACTAGACCATGACGAACCTATGAACTATGAGGAAGCGATGATGAGCCCAGATTCCGCGAAATGGCTTGAGGCCATGAAATCTGAGATGGGATCCATATATGAGAACAAAGTATGGACTTTGGTTGACTTTCCCAATGATCAGCAAGCCATAGAGAATAAATGGATCTTCAAGAAGAAGACTGACGCTGACGGTAATGTTACTGTCTACAAAGCTCGACTTGTTGCGAAAGGTTTTCGACAAGTTCAAGGTGTTGACTACGATGAGATTTTTCTCACTCGTAGCGATGCTTAAGTCTGTCCGAATCATGTTAGCAATTGCCGCATTTGATGAAATCTGGCAAATGGATAACAAAACTGCATTCCTTAATGGATTTATTAAAGAAGAGTTGTATATGATGCAACCAGAAGGTTTTGTCAATCCTAAAGGTGCTAAAAAAATGTACAAGCTCCAACGATTCATCTATGGACTGGTGCAAGCATCTCGGAGTTGGAATATACGCTTTGATGAGTTGATCAAAGCATATAGTTTTATACAGACTTGCGGTGAAGCCTGTATTTACAAGAAAGTGAGCGGGAACACTACAGCCTTTCTGATAACTATATGTGAATGACATATTGTTGATCGGAAATGATGTAGAATTTTCTGGAATGCATAAAGGAGTATTTGAAAGGAGTTTTTTCAAAGAAAGACCTCAGTGAAGCTGCTTACATATTGGGCATCAAGATCTATGGAGATAGGTCAAGACGCTTGATAAGATTTTTCAATGAGTACATACCTTGACAAGATTTTGAAGTAGTTCAAAATGGAACAGTCAAAGAAGGAGTTCTTGCCTGTATTGCAAGGTGTAAAGTTGAGTAAGACTCAAAACCCGCCCACGGTAGAAAATAGAAAAAGAAAATGAAAGTCATTCCCCATGCCTCGGCCATAGGTTTATACAGTATGCTATGTTGTGTAGCCAGACCTGATGTGTTCTTGCCATGAGTTTAGCAAGGGGTACGAGTGATCCAGGATGGATCACTGACATGGTCAAAATCCTTAGAGGACTAAGGATTTTCTCGTTATGGAAGTGACAAGAGTTCGTCGTAAAGAGTTAGTCGACGCAAGCTTTTCACTAATCCGATGACTCTGAGTCAATTGGATACATATTGAAAGTGGGAAGCAATAGCTAGGTAGCTCATGCCATGTGTAGACATAGAAATTTGAAAATGCACACGGCTCCTGAATGTGCAGACCCGGTTGACTCCAACATTTCTCACAAGCAAACATGATCACGCCTTAGTACTCTTTGGTGTTAATCCACATAGTGATGTCAACTAGATTATTGACTCTAGTGAACCCTTTGGGACACATGTGTTGGAAATATGCCCTAGAGGCAATAATAAATGGTTATTATTATATTTCTTTGTTCATGGTAATTGTCTATTATTCATGCTATAATTGTATTGTCCGGAAATCGTAATACATGTGTGAATACATAGACCACAACCTGTCCCTAGTAAGCCTCTAGTTGACTAGCTCGTTGATCAACAGATAGTCATGGTTTCCTGACTATGGACATTGGATGTCATTGATAACGGGATCACATCATTAGGAGAATGATGTGATGGACAAGACCCAACTTAAGCATAGCATAAAAGATCGTGTAGTTTCGTTTGCTAGAGCTTTTCCAATGTCAAGTATCTTTTCCTTAGACCATGAGATCGTGCAACTCCCGGATACCGTAGGAGTGCTTTGGGTGTGCCAAACGTCACAACGTAACTGGGTGACTATAAAGGTGCATTACGGGTATCTCCGAAAGTGTCTGTTGGGTTGGCACGGATCGAGACTGGGATTTGTCACTCCGTGTAAACGGAGAGGTATCTCTGGGCCCACTCGGTAATGCATCATCATAATGAGCTCAATGTGACTAAGGCGTTAGTCACGGGATCATGCATTGCGGTACGAGTAAAGAGACTTGCCGGTAACGAGATTGAACTAGGTATTGGGATACCGACGATCGAATCTCGGGCAAGTAACATACCGATTGACAAAGGGAATTGCATACGGATTGATTGAATCCTCGACACCGTGGTTCATCCGATGAGATCATCGTGGAGCATGTGGGAGCCAACATGGGTATCCAGATCCCGCTGTTGGTTATTGACCGGAGAGGCGTCTCGGTCATGTCTGCATGTCTCCCGAACCCGTAGGGTCTACACACTTAAGGTCCGGTGACGCTAGGGTTGTAGAGATATATGTATGCGGAAACCCGAAAGTTGTACGGAGTCCCGGATGAGATCTCGGACGTCACGAGAGGTTCCGGAATGGTCCGGAGGTAAATATTTATATATGGGAAGTCTTATTTTGGTCGCCGGAAAAGTTTCGCGCTTTATCGGTATTGTACCGGGAGTGCCGAAAGGGGTCCGGGGGTCCACCAAGGGGGTCCACCAGCCCCGGGGGGCCACATGGGCTGTAAGGGGTGCGCCTTGGCCTATATGGGCCAAGGGCACCAGCCCCAAGAGGCCCATGCGCAAGAGATAAGAAAAAAGGGAGAGTCCTAAAGGGGGAAGGCACCTCCGAGGTGCCTTGGGGGGGAAGGACTCCCCCCTGGCCGCACCCTTCCTTGGAGGAAGGGGCAAGGCTGCGCCCCCCCCTCTCCCTTGGCCCTATATATAGTGGGGGGAAGGGAGGGCAGCGAGATCTAAGCCTTGGGCGCCTCCCTCCTCCCCTGCAACACCTCTCTCTCTCTCTCTCTCGCAGAAGCTTGCGAAGCCCTGCCGGAGACCCGCTACATCCACCACCACGCCGTCGTGCTGTTGGATCTCCATTAACCTCTCCTCCCCCCTTGCTGGATCAAGAAGGAGGAGACGTCGCTGCACCGTACGTGTGTTGAACGCGGAGGTGCCGTACGTTCGGCACTCGGTCATCGGTGATTTGGATCACGGCGAGTACGACTCCGTCATCCACGTTCATTGGAACGCTTCCGCTCGCGATCTACAAGGGTATGTAGATGCACTCCCTTCCCCTCGTTGCTAGTAGACTCCATAGATGCATCTTGGTGAGCGTAGAATTTTTTTAAAATTATGCTACGATTCCCAACAGTGGCATCATGAGCCAGGTCTATGCGTAGTTACTATGCACGAGTAGAACACAAAGTAGTTGTGGGCGTTGAGTTTGCCAATTCTTCTTGCCGCTACTAGTCTTTTCTTGTTTCGGCGGCATTGTAGGATGAAGCGGCCCGGACCGACCTTACACGTACTCTTACGTGAGACAGGTTCCACCGACTAACATGCACAAGTTGCATAAGGTGGCTAGCGGGTGTCTGTCTCTCCTACTTTAGTCGGAACGGATTCGATGAAAAGGGTCCTTATGAAGGGTAAATAGAAATTGGCAAATCACGTTGTGGTCATACGTAGGTAAGAAACGTTCTTGCTAGAAACCTACAAACCACGTAAAAACTTGCAACAACAATTAGAGGACGTCTAACTTGTTTTTGCAGCAAGTGCTATGTGATGTGATATGGCCAGAAGATGTGATGAATGATATATGTGATGTATGAGATTGATCATATTCTTGTAATAGGAATCACGACTTGCATGTCGATGAGTATGACAACCGGCAGGAGCCATAGGAGTTGTCTTTATTATTTTGTATGACCTGCGTGTCATTGAATAACGCCATGTAAATTACTTTACTTTGTTGCTAAACGCGTTAGCCATAGAAGTAGAAGTAATCGTTGGCGTGACGACTTCATGAAGACACAATGATGGAGATCATGATGATGGAGATCATGGTGTCATGCCGGTGACAAAGATGATCATGGTGCCCCGAAGATGGAGATCAAAGGAGCATAATGATATTGGCCATATCATGTCACTATTTGATTGCATGTGATGTTTATCATGTTTTTGCATCTTATTTGCTTAGAACGACGGTAGCAAGTAGGATGACCCTTATAATAATTTCAAGAAAGTGTTCACCCTAACTGTGCACCGTTGCGAAGGTTCGTCGTTTCGAAGCACCACGTGATGATCGGGTGTGATAGATTCTTACGTTCGAATACAACGGGTGTTGACGAGCCTAGCATGTACAGACATGGCCTCGGAACACACGCAATACACTTAGGTTGACTTGACGAGCCTAGCATGTACAGACATGGCCTCGGAACACGGAGGACCGAAAGGTCGAGCATGAGTCGTATAGAAGATACGATCAACATGGAGATGTTCACCGATCTTGACTAGTCCGTCTCACGTGATGATCGGACACGGCCTAGTTAAACTCGGATCATGTTTCACTTAGATGACTAGAGGGATGTCTATCTGAGTGGGAGTTCATAATCAGATGAACTTCATTATCATGAACATAGTCAAATAGGTATTTGCAAATTATGTCATAGCTTGCGCTTTAGTTCTACTGGTTAAGATATGTTCCTAGAGAAAATTTAGTTGAAAGTTGGTAGTAGCAATTATGCGGACTGGGTCCGTAAACTGAGGATTGTCCTCATTGCTGCACAGAAGGCTTATGTCCTTAATGCACCGCTCGGTGTGCTGAACCTCAGCGTCGTCTGTAGATGTTACGAAACATCTGACATACACGTTTTGATGACTACGTGATAGTTCATGCGTATGCTAACGGTTTAGAATTGTGGCACCAAAGACGTTTTTGAAACGTCGCAGAACATATGAGATGTTCCGAAGACTGAAATTGGGATTTCAGACTAGTGCCCACGTCAAGAGGTATGAGACCTCTGACAAGTTTCTTAAGCCTGCAAACTAAGGGAGAAAAGCTCAATCGTTGAGCGTGTGCTCAGATTGTCTGAGTGCCACAATCGCTTGAATCGAGTGGGAGTTAATCTCCCAGATGAGATAGTGATAGTTCTCCATAGTCACTGCCACCAAGCTAGTAGAGCTTCGTGATGAACTATAACATATCAAGGATAGTTATGATGATCCTTGAGCTATTCGCGATGTTTGACACCGCGAGAGTAGAAATCAAGAAGGAGCATCAATTGTTGATGGTTAGTAAAACCACTAGTTTAAGAAGGGCAAGGGCAAAAGGGATACTTCATGAAACAGCAAGTCGTTTGCTGCTCTAGTGAAGAATCCCAAGGTTGAACCCAAACCCGAGACTAAGTGCTTCTGTAATGAGAGGAACGGTCACTGAAGCAGTACTACCCTAGATACTTGGTAGATGAGAAGGCAGGCAAGGTCGACAGAAGTATATTGGATATACGTTATATGAATGTGTACTTTACTAGTACTCCTAGCAGCACCAGGGTATTAGATACTGGTTCGGTTGCTAAGTGTTAGTAACTCGAAATAAAAGCTGCGGAATAAATGGAGACTAGCTAAAGGTGAGATGACGATATGTGTTGGAAGTGTTTCCAAGGTTGATGTGATCAAGCATCGCATGCTCCCTCTACCATCGAGATTTGGTGTTTGCGTTGAACATGATTGGATTATGTTTACCGCAAAACGGTTATTCATTTAAGGAGAATAATGGTTACTCTGTTTATTTGAATAATACCTTCAATGGTCTTGCACCTAAAATGAATCTCGATCGTAGTGATACACATGTTCGTGCCAAAAGATATAAAATAGTAATGATAGTACCACATACTTGTGGCACTGCAACTTGAGTCATATTGGTGTAGAACGCATGAAGAAGCTCCATGTAGATGGATCTTTGGACTCACTCGTTTTTGAAAAGATTGAGACATGCGAACCATGTCTATTGGTATATATGCATGAAGAAACTCCATGCAGATGGATCGTTTGGACTCACTTGATTTTGAATCACTTGAGACATGCAAATCATACCACATGGGCAAGATGACTGAAAGGCCTCGTTTTCAGTAAGATGGAACAAGAGAGCAACTTATTGGAAGTAATACATTTTGATGTATGCAGTCCAATGAGTGCTGAGGCATGCAGTGGATATCGTTGTGTTCTTACTTCACAGATGATTTGAGTAGATGCTGAGTGTATTTACTTGATGAAACACAAGTCTGAATTATTGAAATGTTCAAGTAATTTCAGAGTGAAGTTGAAGATCATCGTGACAAGAGGATAAAATGTCTGTGATATGATCATAGAGATGAGTATCTGAGTTACGAGTTTGGCACACAATTGAGACATTGTGGAAAGTGTTTCACAATTAATACCGCCTGGAACACCATAGTGTGATGGTGTGTCCGAACATCATAACTGCACCCTATTGGATATGGTGCATACCATGATGTTTCTTATCAAATTACCACTATCGTTTATGGGTTAGGCATTAGAGACAACCGCATTCACTTTAAAAGGGGCACCACGCAATTCCGTTGAGACGACACCGTTTATAGAAACCTAAGTTGTCGTTTCTTAAAAGTTTGGGGCTGCGATGCTTATGTGAAAAAGTTTCAGGCTGATAAGCTCGAACCCAAAGCGGATAAATGCATCTTCATAGAATACCCAAAAACAGTTGGGTATACCTCCTATTTCAGATCTGGAAGCAAAAGTAATTGCTTCTAGAAACGAGTCCTTTCTCGAGGAAAAGTTTCTCTCGAAAGAATTGAGTGGGAGGATGGTGGAGACTTGATAAGGTTATTGAACCGTCGCTTCAACTAGTGTGTAGCAGGGCACAGGAAGTTGTTCCTGTGGCACCTACACCAATTGAAGTGGAAGCTTATGATAGTGATCATGAAACTTCGGATCAAGTCACTACCAAACCTCGTAGGACGACGAGGATGCGCACTACTTCAGAGTAATGCGTGATCCTGTCTTGGAAGTCATGTTGCTAGACAACAATGAACCTACGAGCTATGGAGAAGCGATGGTGGGCCCATATTCCGACGAATGGCTCGAGGCCATGAAATCCGAGATAGAATCCATGTATCAGAACAAAGCATGGACTTTGGTGAAGCTTGCCCGATGATCGGCAAGCCATTGAGATAAATGGATCTTTAAGAAGAAGACGGACATGGACGGTAATGTTACCGTCTATGAAGCTCGACTTGTGGCAAAGAGTATTTTCACAAGTTCAAGGAGTTGACTACGATGAGTTTTTCTCATCCGTAGCGATGCTTAGGTCCGTCGGAATCATGTTAGCATTAGCTACATTTATGAAATCTGGCAGATGGATGTCAAAACAAGTTTCCTTACCAGTTTTCGTAAGGAAAGGTTGTATGTGATACAATCAGAAAGGTTTTGTCGATCCTAAGGATGCTAAAAGGTATGCTAGCTCCAGCGATCCTTCCATGGATTAGAGCAAGCATCTCGGAGTCAGAATATACGCTTTGATGGGGTGATCAAAGTTTTTGGGTTTATACAAAGTTTGTTAGAAACTTGTATTTACAATAAAGTGAGTGGGAGCGCTACAACATTTCTGATAAGTATATGTGAATGACATATTGTTGATCCGAAATGATGTAAAATTTCTGGAAAGCATAAAGGGTTGTTTGAAAGGAGTTTTTTCAAAGGAAGACCTGGATAAAGCTACTTACATATTGGGCATCAAGATCCATAGAGATAGATCAAGACGCCTGATGATACTTTCAAAAGACAGCACACCTTGACATGATTTTGAAAGAGTTCAAAATAGATCAGCAAAGAAGGAGTTCTTGGCTGTGTTACAAGGTGTGAGTATTGAGTGAGACTCAAGACCTGACCACAGCAGAAGATAGAGAAAGGACGAAGGTCGTCCCCTATGCTTTAGACATAGGTTCTATAGTATGCTATGCTGTGTACCGCACATGTAGTGTGCCTTGCCATGAGTTGGTCAAGAGGGTACAATGGTGATCCGGGAAAGGATCTCATGACAGCGGTCGAACTTATCCTTAGTACCTAGTGGATTAAGGAATTTTCTCGATTATGGAGGTGGAAAGGAGTTCGTCGTAAAGGGTTACGTCGATGCGAACTTTGACACTAATCCGGATAACTCTGAGTAGTAAACCGGATTCGTATAGTAGAGCAATTATTTGAAATGGCTCCAAATAGCGCGTGGTAGCATCCACAAGATGACATAGATATTCGTAAAGCACACGGTTCTGAAAGGTTCAGACCCGTTGACTAATAACCTCTCTCACAAGCATAACATGACCAAACCAGAACACATTGAGTGATAATCACATAATGATGTGAACTAGATTGATGACTCTAGTAAACTCTTTAGATGTTGGTCACATGGTGATGTGACCAGTGAGTGTTAATCACATGGTGATGTGAACTAGATTATTGACTCTAGTGCAAGTGGGAGACTGTTGGAAATATGCCCTAGAGGCAATAATAAATGGTTATTATTATATTTCTTTGTTCATGGTAATTGTCTATTATTCATGCTATAATTGTATTGTCCGGAAATCGTAATACATGTGTGAATACATAGACCACAACCTGTCCCTAGTAAGCCTCTAGTTGACTAGCTCGTTGATCAACAGATAGTCATGGTTTCCTGACTATGGACATTGGATGTCATTGATAACGGGATCACATCATTAGGAGAATGATGTGATGGACAAGACCCAACTTAAGCATAGCATAAAAGATCGTGTAGTTTCGTTTGCTAGAGCTTTTCCAATGTCAAGTATCTTTTCCTTAGACCATGAGATCGTGCAACTCCCGGATACCGTAGGAGTGCTTTGGGTGTGCCAAACGTCACAACGTAACTGGGTGACTATAAAGGTGCATTACGGGTATCTCCGAAAGTGTCTGTTGGGTTGGCACGGATCGAGACTGGGATTTGTCACTCCGTGTAAACGGAGAGGTATCTCTGGGCCCACTCGGTAATGCATCATCATAATGAGCTCAATGTGACTAAGGCGTTAGTCACGGGATCATGCATTGCGGTACGAGTAAAGAGACTTGCCGGTAACGAGATTGAACTAGGTATTGGGATACCGACGATCGAATCTCGGGCAAGTAACATACCGATTGACAAAGGGAATTGCATACGGATTGATTGAATCCTCGACACCGTGGTTCATCCGATGAGATCATCGTGGAGCATGTGGGAGCCAACATGGGTATCCAGATCCCGCTGTTGGTTATTGACCGGAGAGGCGTCTCGGTCATGTCTGCATGTCTCCCGAACCCGTAGGGTCTACACACTTAAGGTCCGGTGACGCTAGGGTTGTAGAGATATATGTATGCGGAAACCCGAAAGTTGTTCGGAGTCCCGGATGAGATCCCGGACGTCACGAGAGGTTCCGGAATGGTCCGGAGGTAAAGATTTATATATGGGAAGTCTTATTTTGGTCGCCGGAAAAGTTTCGCGCTTTATCGGTATTGTACCGGGAGTGCCGAAAGGGGTCCGGGGGTCCACCAAGGGGGTCCACCAGCCCCGGGGGGCACATGGGCTGTAAGGGGTGCGCCTTGGCCTATATGGGCCAAGGGCACCAGCCCCAAGAGGCCCATGCGCAAGAGATAAGAAAAAAGGGAGAGTCCTAAAGGGGGAAGGCACCTCCGAGGTGCCTTGGGGGGGAAGGACTCCCCCCTGGCCGCACCCTTCCTTGGAGGAAGGGGCAAGGCTGCGCCCCCCCTCTCCCTTGGCCCTATATATAGTGGGGGGAAGGGAGGGCAGCAAGATCTAAGCCTTGGGCGCCTCCCTCCTCCCCTGCAACACCTCTCTCTCTCTCTCGCAGAAGCTTGCGAAGCCCTGCCGGAGACCCGCTACATCCACCACCACGCCGTCGTGCTGTTGGATCTCCATCAACCTCTCCTCCCCCCTTGCTGGATCAAGAAGGAGGAGACGTCGCTGCACCGTACGTGTGTTGAACGCGGAGGTGCCGTACGTTCGGCACTCGGTCATCGGTGATTTGGATCACGGCGAGTACGACTCCGTCATCCACGTTCATTGGAACGCTTCCGCTCGCGATCTACAAGGGTATGTAGATGCACTCCCTTCCCCTCGTTGCTAGTAGACTCCATAGATGCATCTTGGTGAGCGTAGAATTTTTTTAAAATTATGCTACGATTCCCAACGACATGGCGATGTGAACTAATCACATAAATATGTGAACTATTGGTGTTAAATCACATGACGATGTGAACTAGATTATTGACTCTAGTGCAAGTGGGAGACTGAAGGAAATATGCCTAGAGGCAATAATAAAGTTGTTATTTATATTTCCTTATGTCATGATAAATATCTA
Organism: Triticum aestivum; assembly: GCF_018294505.1. NCBI lineage: Eukaryota > Viridiplantae > Streptophyta > Magnoliopsida > Poales > Poaceae > Triticum > Triticum aestivum. The sequence continues at coordinate 51,575,588 of NC_057814.1, read as the reverse complement.
TTATTCATGCTAGAATTGTATTAACCGGAAACTTGATACATGTGTGAATACATAGACAAAACAAAGTGTCCCTAGTATGCCTCTACTAGACTAGCTCGTTAATCAAAGATGGTTAAGTTTCCTAACCATAGACATGTGTTGTCATTTGATGAACGGGATCACATCATTAGGAGAATGATGTGATGGACAAGACCCATCCGTTAGCTTAGCATAATGATCGTTTAGCTTTTAGTGCTATTGCTTTCTTCATGACTTATACATGTTCCTCTGACTATGAGATTATGCAACCCCCGAATACCGGAGGAACACCTTGTGTGCTATCAAACGTCACAACATAACTGGGTGATTATAAAGATGCTCTACAGGTGTCTCCGAAGGTGTTTGCTGGGTTGGCATAGATCAATATTAGGATTTTTCACTCCGTGTATCGGAGAGGTATCTCTGGGCCCTCTCGGTAATGTACATCACTATAAGCCTTGCAAGCAATGTGACTAATGAGTTCGTTACGGGATGATGCATTACGGAACGAGTAAAGAGACTTGCCGGTAACGAGATTGAACTAGGTATGATGATACCAACGATCGAATCTCGGGCAAGTAACATACCGATGACAAAGGAATAACGTATGTTGTTATGCGGTTTGACCGATAAAGATCTTCGTAGAATATGTAGGAGCCAATATGAGCATCCAGGTTCCGCTATTGGTTATTGACTGGAGATGTGTCTCGGTCATGTCTACATAGTTCTCGAACCCGTAGGGTCCGCACGCTTAACGTTCGATGACGACTTGTATTATTAGTTATGTGTTTTGGTGACCGAAGTTTGTTCAGAGTCCCGGATGAGATCACGAACATGACGAGGAGTCTCGAAATGGTCGAGAGGTAAAGATTCATATATAGTCATCGGTATGTTACTTGCCCGAGATTCGATCATCGGTATCATCATACCTGGTTCAATCTTGTTACCGGCAAGTCTCTTTACTCGTTCCATAATGCATCATCCCGTGACTAACTCATTAGTCACATTGCTTGCAAGGCTTATAGTGATGAGCATTACCGAGAGGGCCCAGAGATACCTCTCCGAAACACGGAGTGACAAATCCTAATCTCGATATATGCCAACCCAACAAACACCATCGGAAACACCTGTAGAGCATCTTTATAATCACCCAGTTACGTTGTGATGTTTGATAGCACACTAAGTGTTCCTCCGGTATTTGGGAGTTGCATAATCTCATAGTCATAGGAACATGTATAAGTCATGAAGAAAGCAATAGCAATAAACTAAACGATCATAGTGCTAAGCTAACGGATGGGTCTTGTCCATCACATCATTCTCTAATGACGTGATCCCGTTCATCAAATGACAACACATGTCAATGGCTAGGAAACTTAACCATCTTTGATTAACGAGCTAGTCAAGTAGAGGCATACTAGGGACACTCTGTTTGTCTATGTATTCACACATGTACTAAGTTTCCGGTTAATACAATTCTAGCATGAATAATAAACATTTATCATGATATAAGGAAATATAAATAACAACTTTATTATTGCCTCTAGGGCATATTTCCTTCAGTCTCCCACTTGCTCTAGAGTCAATAATCTAGATTACATAGTAATGATTCTAACACCCATGGAGTCTTGGTGCTGATCATGTTTTGCTCGTGAGAGAGGCTTAGTCAACGGGTCTGCAATATTCAGATATGTATGTATCTTGCAAATCTCTATGTCCCCCCCCCCCCGACACTTGATGACGGATGGAATTGAAGCGTCTCTTGATGTGCTTGGTTCTCTTGTGAAATTTGGATTCCTTCGCCAATGCTATTGCTCCAGTATTGTCACAAAAGATTTTCATTAGACCCGATGCACTAGGTATGACACCTAGATCGGATATGAACTCCTTCATCCAGACTCCTTCATTTGTTGCTTCCGAAGCAGCTATGTACTCCGCTTCACACGTAGATCCCGCCACGACGCTTTGCTTAGAACTGCACCAACTGACAGCTCCACCGTTCAAAATAAACACGTATCCGGTTTGTGACTTAGAGTCATCTGGATCAGTATCAAAGCTTGCATCAACGTAACCATTTATGACGAGCTCTTTGTCACCTCCATAAACGAGAAACATATCCTTAGTCCTTTTCAGGTATTTCAGGATGTTCTTGACCGCTGTCCAGTGATCCACTCCTGGATTACTTTGGTACCTCCCTACTATACTTATAGCAAGGCACACATTAGGTCTGGTACATAGCATTGCATACATGATAGAACCTATGGCTGAAGCATAGGGAATGACTTTCATTTTCTCTCTATCTTCTGCAGTGGTCGGGCATTGAGTCTCACTCAACTTCACACCTTATAACACAGGCAAGAACCCTTTCTTTGCTTGATCCATTTTAAACTTCTTCAAAACGTTATCAAGGTATGTGCTTTGTGAAAGTCCAATTAAGCTTCTTGATCTATCTCTATAGATCTTGATGCCCAATATGTAAGCAGCTTCACCGAGGTCTTTCATAGAAAAACTCTTATTCAAGTATCCCTTTATGCTATCCAGAAATTCTATATCATTTCCAATCAATAATATGTCATCCACATATAATATTAGAAATGCTACAGAGCTCCCACTCACTTTCTTGCAAAAACAGGCTTCTCCAAAAGTTTGTATAAAACCATATGCTTTGATCACACTATCAAAGCGTTTATTCCAACTCCGAGAGGCTTGCACCAGTCCATACATGGATCGCTGGAGCTTGCACACTTTGTTAGCATCCTTTGGATCGATAAAACCTTCTTGTTGCATCATATACAACTCTTCTTCCAGAAATCCATTCAGGAATGCAGTTTTGACATCCATTTGCCAAATTTCATAATCATAAAATGCGGCAATTGCTAACATGATTCGGACAGACTTAAGCATCGCTACGGGTGAGAAAGTCTCATCGTAGTCAACTCCTTGAACTTGTCGAAAACCTTTTGCAACAAGTCGAGCTTTGAAGACATTAACATTACCATCAGTGTCAGTCTTCTTCTTGAAGATCCATTTATTCTCTATGGCTTGTCGATCATCGGGCAAGTCAACCAAAGTCCATACTTTGTTCTCATACATGGATCCCATCTCAGATTTCATGGCTTCAAGCCATTTCGCTTAATCTGGGCTCATCATCGCTTCCTCATAGTTCGTAGGTTTGTCATGGTCAAGTAACATGACCTCCAGAATAGGGTTACCGTACCACTCTGGTGCGAATCTTACTGTGGTTGACCTACGAGGTTCGGTAGTAACTTGATCTGAAGTTTCGTGATCACTATCATTAGCTTGCTCACTAGTTGGTGTAGGAATCACTGGAACTGATTTCTGTGATGAACTACTTTCCAATTTGGGAGCAAGTACAATTACCTCATCAAGTTCTACTTTCCTCCCACTCACTTCTTTCGAGAGAAACTCCTCTAGAAAGGATCCATTCTTAGCAACGAATATCTTGCCTTTGGATCTGTGATAGAAGGTGTACCCAACGGTCTCCTTTGGGTATCCTATGAAGACACATTTCTTTGATTTGGGTTCGAGCTTATCAGGTTGAAGCTTTTTCACATAAGCATCGCAGACCCAAACTTTAAGAAACGACAACTTGGGTTTCTTGCCAAACCACAGTTCATAAGGTGTCGTCTCAACGGATTTAGATGGGCCCTATTTAACGTGAATGCAGCCATCTCTAAAGCATAACCCCAAAACGATAGCGGTAAATCAGTAAGAGACATCATAGATTGCACCATATCTAATAAAGTGCGGTTACGACGTCCAGACACACCATTACGCTGTGGTGTTCCAGGTGGCGTGAGTTGTGAAACTGTTCCACATTGTTTCAAATGAAGACCAAACTCGTCACCTCCATGATCAGATTGTAGAAACTTTATTTTCTTGTTACGAAGATTTTCCACTTCACTCTGAAATTCTTTGAACTTTTCAAATGTTTCAGACTTATGTTTCATCAAGTAGATATATCCATATCTGCTCAAATCATCTGTGAAGGTCAGAAAATAACGATACCCGCCGCGAGCCTCAACACTCATCGGACCGCATACATCTGTATGTATTATTTCCAACAAGTCTGTTGCTCGCTCCATAGTTTTGGAGAATGGAGTCTTAGTCATCTTGCCCATGAGGCATGGTTCGCAAGCATCAAGTGATTCCAAAAGCCCATCAGGATGGAGTTTCTTCATGCGCTTTACGCCAATATGACCCAAACGGCAGTGCCACAAATAAGTTGCACTATCATTATCAAACTTATATCTTTTGGCTTCAATACTATGAATATGTGTGTCACTACTATCGAGATTGAACAAAAATAGACCACTCATCAAGGGTGCATGACCATAAAAGATATTACTCATATAAATAGAACAACCATTATTCTCGGATTTAAATGAATAATCGTCTCGCATCAAACAAGATCCAGATGTAATGCTCATGCTTAACGCTGGCACGAAATAACAATTATTCAGGTCTAAAACTAATCCCGAAGGTAGATGTAGAGGTAGCGTGCCGACGGTGATCACATCGACTTTGGAACCATTTCCCACGCGCATCGTCACCTCGTCCTTAGCCAATCTTCGCTTAAGTCGTAGCCCTTGTTTCGAGTTGCAAATATGAGCAACAGAACCAGTATCAAATACCCAGGCACTACTGTGAGCATTAGTAAGGTACACATCAATAACATGTATATCAAATATACCTTTCACTTTGCCATCCTTCTTATCCGCCAAATACTTGGGGCAGTTCCGCTTCTAGTGACCAGTCCCTTTGCAGTAGAAGCACTCAGTCTCAGGCTTAGGTCCAGACTTGGGCTTCTTCACTTGAGCAGCAACTTGCTTGCCGTTCTTATTGAAGTTCCCCTTCTTCCCTTTACCCTTTTTCTTGAAACTAGTGGTCTTGTTAACCATCAACACTTGATGCTCCTTCTTGATTTCTACCTCCGCAGCTTTTAGAATCGCGAAGAGCTCAGGAATTGTCTTGTTCATCCATTGCATATTATAGTTCATCATGAAGCTTTTGTAGCTTGGTGGCAGTGATTGAAGAACTCTGTCAATGACACTATCATCAGGAAGATTAACTCCCAGTTGAGTCAAGTGATTGTGGTACCCAGACATTCTGAGTATATGTTCACTGACAGAACTATTCTCCTCCATCTTGCAGCTATAGAACTTATTGGAGACTTCATATCTCTCAATCCGGGCATTTGCTTGAAATATTAACTTCAACTCCTGGAACATCTCATATGCTCCATGACGTTCAAAACGTCGTTGAAGTCTCAGTTCTAAGACGTAAAGCATGGCACACTGAACTATCGAGTAGTCATCAGCTTTGCTCTGCCAGACGTTCATAACGTCCGGCGTTGCTCCTGCAGCGGTCTTGCACCTAGCGGTGCTTCCAGGACGTAATTCTTCCGTGCAGCAATGAGGATAATCCTCAAGTTACGGACCCAATCTGTGTAGTTGCTGCCATCATCTTTCAACTTAGATTTCTCTAAGAACGCATTAAAATTCAAAGGAACAGTAGCACGGGCCATTGATCTACAACAACATAGACATGCAAAATACTATCAGGTACTAAGTTGATGATAAATTAAAGCTCAATTAATCATATTACTTAAGAACTCCCACTTAGATAGACATCTCTCTAGTCATCTAAATGATCACAGGATCCATATCAACCAAACCATGTCCGATCATCACGTGAGATGGAGTAGCTTTCAATGGTGACCATCACTATGTTGATCATATCTACTATATGATTCATGCTCGACCTTTCGGTCTCAGTGTTCCGAGGCCATATCTGCATATGCTAGGCTCGTCAAGTTTAACCCCGAGTATTCGGTGTGTGCAAATTTGGCTTGCACCCGTTATATGTGAACGTAGAGCTTATCACACCCGATCATCACGTGGTGTCTCGGCACGACGAACTGTAGCAACAGTGCGTACTCAGGGAGAACCCTTATACCTTGAAATTTAGTGAGATATCATCTTATAATGCTATGATACGTCCATTTTGCATCATGCTTTGATATTGATATTTATTGCATTATGGGTTGTTATTACACATTATGTCACAATACTTATGCCTTTTCTCTCTTATTTTACAAGGTTTACATGAAGAAGGAGAATGCCGGCAGCTGGAATTCTGGGCTGGAAAAGGAGCAAATATTAGAGACCTATTCTACACAACTCCAAAAGTCCCGAAACTTCACGGAGGCATGTTTTGGAATTAATAAAAAATACTGGCGAAAGAATCAACCAGAGGGGGCCCACACCCTGGCCACGAGGGTGGGGTGCGCCCTACCCCCCTGGGCGCGCCCCCTGTCTCGTGGCTCCCCTGGCAGGCCTCCGGTGCCCATCTTTTGCTATATGAAGTCTTTCATCCTGGAAAAAATCAAGAGGAAGCTTTTGGGACGAAGCGCCGCCGTCTCGAAGCGGAACCTTGGCAGGACCAATCTAGGGCTCCGGCGGAGCTGTTCTGCCAGGGAAACATCCCTCCGGGAGGGGGAAATTGTCACCGTCGTCATCAACATCGATCCTCTCATCGGTGGGGGGGGGAGGGGTCAATCTCCATCAACATCTTCACCAGCACCATCTCCTCTCAAACCCTAGTTCATCTCTTGTATCCGATCTTTGTCTCAAAACCTCAGTTTGGTACCTATGGGTTGCTAGTAGTATTGATTACTCCTTGTAGTTGATGCTAGTTGGTTTATTCGGTGGAAGATTATATGTTCAGGTCCTTTATGCATATTAATACCCCTCTGATTATGAACATGAATATGATTTGTGAGTAGTTACGTTTGTTCCTGAGGACATGGGAGAAGTCTTGCTATAAGTAGTCATGTGAATTTGGTATTCGTTCGATATTTTGATAAGATGTATGTTGTCTTTCCTCTAGTGGTGTCATGTGAACGTCGACTACATGACACTTCACCATTGTTTGGGCCTAGGGGAAGGCATTGGGAAGTAATAAGTAGATGATGGGTTGCTAGAGTGATAGAAGCTTAAACCCTAGTTTATGGGTTGCTTCGTAAGGGGCTGATTTGGATCCATGTGTTTCATGCTATGGTTAGGTTTACCTTAATTCTTCTTTCGTAGTTGCGGATGCTTGCGAGAGTAGTTAATCATAAGTGGGATGCTTGTCCAAGGAATGGCAGTACCCAAGCACCGGTCCACCCACATATCAAATTATCAAAGTAACGAACGTGAATCATATAAGCGTGATGAAAACTAGCTTGACGATAATTCCCATGTGTCCTTGGGAGCGTTTTCCTTCACATAAGAATTTGTCCAGGCTTGTCCTTTGCTACAAAAAGGATTGGGCCACCTTGCTGCACCTTATTTACTTTTATTGCTTGTTACCCGTTACGAATTATCTTATCACAAAACTACCTGTTACCGATAATTTCAGTGCTTGCAGAGAAAACCTTACTGAAAACCGCTTGTCATTTCCTTCTGCTCCTCGTTGGGTTCGACACTCTTACTTATCGAAAGGACTACGATACATCACCTATACTTGTGGGTCATCATGCTACCGCCGTACTAAGCAAAATAAGATGCATAAATGATAAACATCACATGCAATCAATATAAGTGATATGATATGGCCATCGTCATCTTGTGCTTGACATCGTCATGATCATAATCGTCACCGGCTTGACACCTTGATCTCCATCGAAGCATCGTTGTCGTCTCGCCAACTATTGCTTCTACGACTATCGCTACCGCTTAGTGATAATGTAAAGCAATTACATGGCGATTGCATTTCATACAATAAAGCGACAACCATAAGGCTCCTGCCAGTTGTCGATAACTTTATAAAACATGATCATCTCATACAACAATTAATATATCATCATGTCTTGACCATATCACATCACAACATGCCCTGCAAAAACAAGTTAGACGTCCTCTACTTTGTTGTTGCAAGTTTTACGTGGCTGCTACGGGCTTAGCAAGAACCGTTCTTACCTATGCATCAAAACCACAATGATTTTTCGTCAAGTGTGTTGTTTTAACCTTCAACAAGGACCGGGCATAGTCACGCTCGATTCAACTAAAGTTAGAGAAACAGACACCCACTAGCCACCTGTGTGCGAAGCACGTCGGTAGAACCAGTTTCATGAACGGGGTCATGTAGTGTCCGTCTGGGCTGCTTCATCCAACAATACCGCTGAATCAAAGTATGACATGCTGGTAAGCAGTATGACTATTATCACAACTCTTTGTGTTCTACTCGTGCATATAACATCTACGCATAGACCTGGCTATGATACCACTATTGGGGAACGCAGTAATTTCAAAAAAAATCTATGATCATGCAAGATCTATCTAGGAGAAGCATAGCAACGAGCGGGGAGAGTGTGTCCACGTACCCTCGTAGACCGAAAGCGGAAGCGTTTTATCAACGCGGTTGATGTAGTCATACGTCTTCATGATCTGACCGATCTTAGCACCGAACGTACGACACCTCCGTGTTCAGCACACGTTCAGCACGATGACGTCCCTCGTACTCTTGATCTAGTTGAGGCCGAGGGAGAGTTCCGTCAGCACGACGGCGTGGCGACGGTGATGATGAAGTTACCGGCGCAGGGCTTCGCCTAAGCACTACGACGATATGACCGAGGTGTGTAACCGTGGAGGGGGGCACCGCACACGGCTAAGAGAAACTTTGATGTGCTCTAGGGTGCCCCCCTCCCCACGTATATAAAGGAGGGGGACGAGGAGGCCGGCCAAGGGGGAGGCGCGTCTTGGGGGGGGGTCCTACTAGGACTCCAAACCTAGTAGGATTCGCCCCCCCTTTCCTATTCCAAGTGGGAGAAGGGGGAAGGAGGAGGAGGAGAGAAGGAAGGAGGGGGGCGTCGCACCCTCCCCTTGTCCAATTGCGATTGGGGCAAGGGGGCACGCGCCACCTCCTGGCCGGCCCTCTCTCTTCTCCACTAAGGCCCATGAGGCCCAATAGCTTCCCGGAGGGGGTTCCGGTAACCCCCGGTACTCCGAAACAACCCGAACCATTCCGGTGCCCGAATGTAGCCTTCCAGTATATAAATCTTTATGTCTCGACCATTTCGAGACTCCTCGTCATGTCCGTGCTCTCATCCAGGACTCCGAACAACCTTCGGTACATCAAATCACATAACTCATAATACAAATCGTCATCGAACGTTAAGCGTGCAGACCCTACGGGTTCGAGAACTATGTAGACATGACCAAGACACATCTCCGGTCAATAACCAATAGCGGAACCTGGATGCTCATATTGGCTATGAAGATCTTTATCGGTCAAACCACATAACAACATACGTTGTTCCCTTTGTCATCGGTATGTTACTTGCCCGAGATTCGATCGTCGGTATCATTATACCTAGTTCAATCTCGTTACCAGCAAGTCTCTTTACTCGTTCCGTAATGCATCATACGTGACTAACTCATTAGTCACATTGCTTGCAAGGCTTATAGTGATGAGCATTACCGAGAGGGCCCAGAGATACCTCTCCGAAACACGGAGTGACAAATCCTAATCTCGATCTATGCCAACCCAACAAACACCATCGGAAACACCTGTAGAGCATCTTTATACACCCAGTTACGTTGTGACGTTTGATAGCACACTAAGTGTTCCTCCGGTATTCGGGGGTTGCATAATCTCATATCCATAGGAACATGTATAAGTCATGAAGAAAGCAATAGCAATAAAATAAACGATCATAGTGCTAAGCTAACGGATGGGTCTTGTCCATCACATCATTCTCTAATGATGTGATCCCGTTCATCAAATGAAAACACATGTCTATGGCTAGGAAACTTAACCATCTTTGATTAACAAGCTAGTCAAGTAGAGGCATACTAGGGACACTCTGTTTGTCTATGTATTCACACATGTACTAAGTTTCCGGTTAATACAATTATAGCATGAATAATAAACATTTATCATGATATAAGGAAATATCAATAACAACTTTATTATTGCCTCTAGGGCATATTTCCTTCATTTCCTTCTGCTACTCCCTCTCCTTTCCCCCTCTCCCCCTCCATGAGAAGGAAAAGAAGGGGGGCGAATCCTACTAGGACTCCCCCCTTACGACGCGCCCCCTAGGGCCGGCCTCCTCCCTCTCCCTCCTTTATATACATGGGCAGGGCACCCCTTGGTGAGATAACAATTGTTCCAAGCCGTGTGCGGCGTCTCTCTCCACAGTTTGCTCCTCCGGTCATAGCGTCATAGTGCTTATGCGAACCCCTGCGCGGATCACATCACCATCACCTCCACCACGCCATCATGTTGACGAAACTCTCCCTCGACCCTCTGCTGGATCAAGAGTTCGAGGGACATCATCGAGCTGAATGTGTGCAGAACTCGGAGGTGTCGTACGTTCGGTACTTGATCGGTTGGATCGCGAAGACGTTCGACTACATCAACCGCGTTAACCTAACGCTTCCTCTTTCGGTCTACGAGGGTACATGGACACACTCTCCCCCTCTCGTTGCTATGCATCTCCTAGATTGATCTTGCGTGATCGTAGGAATTTTTTTGAAATTGCATGCTACTTTCCCCAACACAATGCTACTATCCTTTATACACTTGTGCTTCAGAGTAGCACCATGTTTTTCATATAGAGAGTCTCCTATGTTATCACTTTCATATATTAGTGGGAATTTTTCATTGCAGAACTTGGCTTGTATATTCCAATGACGGGCTTCCTCAAAATGCCCGAGGTCTTCATGAGCAAGCAAGTTGGATGCAAACCCACTTAGTTTTCAGTTTGAGCTTTCATACACTTATATCTCTGCATCCGTTGCATGGAAATCCCTACTCACTTCCATCGATATCGATTGATGGGCATCTCCATAGCCCATTAATTTGCCTAGTTGATGTGAGACTTTCTTCTTTTTTGTCTTCTCCTCACAACCACCTTCTATTCCACCTATAGTGCTATATCCATGGCTCACGCTCATGTATTGCGTGAAAGTTGAAAAATCTTGAGAGCAATAAAAGTATGAACAATTGCTTGGCTTGTCATCGGGGTTGTGCATGATGAAATACTTTGTGTGATGAAGATGGAGCATAGCCAGACTATATGATTTTGTAGGGATAACTTTCTTTTAGCCATGATATTTTGAGAAGATATGATTGATTTATTAGTTTGCTTGAAGTATTATTGTCTTTATGTCAAATTATAGACTATTGCTTTGAATCACTCATGTCTTAATATTCATGCCATGATTAGATTATATGATCAAGATTATGCTAGGGAGCATTCCACGTCAAAAGTTATCTTTTTTATCATTTACCTACTCAAGGATGAGCGGGAATTAAGCTTGGAGATGCTGATACGTCTCTGTCCTATCTATAATTTTTGATTGTTTCATGCCAATATTCTACAACTTTCATATACTTTTGGCAACTTTTTATATTATTTTTGGGACTAATTTATTGATCCAGTGCCCAGTGTCAGTTCTTGTTTGTTGCAGTCTTTTGATTCACAGCATATCCATACCAAACGGAGTCCAAATGCGATAAAAACTTACGGAGATTTTTTGGAATATATGCGATTTTTGGAAAAAAAATAATCAATGCGAGACGATGCCCGAGGGGCCCACAAGCCCTAGGGGCGCGCCCCTACCCTGGGCGCACCTGGGAGGCTTGTGGCCACCCCATAAGGCGGTTGGTGCCCTTCTTCGGCCGCAAGAAAGATAATATCCGGATAAAAATCGTGTTAAAATTTCAGCCTAATCGGAGTTACGGATCTCTGAGAATATAAGAAACGGTGAAAGGCTAGAAAACAGGAACGCGAAAACAGAAGGAAACAGAGAAAGAGATCCAATCTCGGAGGGGCTCCCGTCCCTCCGCAGCCATGGAGGCCATGGGCCAGAGGGGAAACCCTCCTCCCATCTAGGGGGAGGTCAAGAAAGAAGAAGAAGGAGGGGGGCTCTCTCCCCCCTCTCCCGGTGGCGCCGGAACGCCGCCGGGGCCATCATCATGACGGCGATCTCCACCAACAACTTCGCCGCCATCATCACCAACTATCCCCCCTTCTATGCAGCGGTGTAGCCTCTCTTTTCCCCGTTGTAATCTCTACTTAAACAGGGTGTTCATCGCTATATATTACTTCCCAATGATGTATGGCTATCCTATGATGTTTGAGTAGATCCATTTTGTCCTATGGGTTGATTGATGATCGTGATTGGTTTGAGTTGCATGTTTTATTATTGGTGCTGTCCTATGGTGCTCTCCTTGTCGCGCAAGCGTGAGGGATCTGTTGGAAATATGCCCTAGAGGCAATAATAAATGGTTATTATTATATTTCTTTGTTCATGGTAATTGTCTATTGTTCATGCTATAATTGTCTTGTCCGGAAATCGTAATACATGTGTGAATACATAGACCCCAAAGTGTCCCTAGTAAGCCTCTAGTTGACTAGCTCGTTGATCAACAGATAGTCATGGTTTCCTGACTATGGACATTGGATGTCATTGATAACGGGATCACATCATTAGGAGAATGATGTGATGGACAAGACCCAATCCTAAGCATAGCATAAAAGATCGTGTAGTTTCGTTTGCTAGAGCTTTTCCAATGTCAAGTATCTTTTCCTTAGACCATGAGATCGTGCAACTCCCGGATACCGTAGAAGTGCTTTGGGTGTGCCAAACGTCACAACGTAACTGGGTGACTATAAAGGTGCATTACGGGTATCTCCGAAAGTGTCTGTTGGGTTGGCACGGATCGAGACTGGGATTTGTCACTCCGTGTGACGGAGAGGTATCTCTGGGCCCACTCGGTAATGCATCATCATAATGAGCTCAATGTGACTAAGGCGTTAGTCACGGGATCATGCATTGCGGTACAAGTAAAGAGACTTGCCGGTAACGAGATTGAACAAGGTATTGGGATACCGACGATCGAATCTCGGGCAAGTAACATACCGACAAAGGAATTGCATACGGATTGATTGAATCCTCGACACCGTGGTTCATCCGATGAGATCATCGTGGAACATGTGGGAGCCAACATGGGTATCCAGATCCCGCTGTTGGTTATTGACCGGAGAGGCGTCTCGGTCATGTCTGCATGTCTCCCAAACCCGTAGGGTCTACACACTTAAGGTCCGGTGACGCTAGGGTTGTAGAGATATATGTATGCGGAAACCCAAAAGTTGTTCGGAGTCCCGGATGAGATCCCGGACGTCACGAGAGGTTCCGGCATGGTCCGGAGGTGAAGAATTATATATAGGAAGTCAAGTTTCGGCCACCGGGAAAGTTTCGGGGGTTACCGGTATTGTACCGGGACCACCGGAAGGGTCCCGGGGGTCCACCGGGTGGGGCCACCTGTCCCGGAGGGCCCCGTGGGCTGAAAGTGGAAGGGAACCAGCCCTTAGTGGGCTGGGGCGCCCCCCTTGGGCCTCCCCCCATGTGCCTAGGGTTGGGAACCCTAGGGGGGAGCTTCCCCCTTGCCTTGGGGGGCAAAGCACCCCTTCCCCCCCTTTGGCCGCCGCCCCCCTTGGAGATCCCATCTCCCTGGGCCGGTGCCCCCCTCAGGGGGACTATATAAAGGGGGGGAGGGAGGGCAGCAACCTACAGCCTTGGGCGCCTCCCTCCTCCCCTGCAACACCTCTCTCTCTCTCTCGCAGAAGCTCGGCGAAGCCCTGCCGGAGACCCGCTACATCCACCACCACGCCGTCGTGCTGTTGGATCTCCATCAACCTCTCCTTCCCCCTTGCTGGATCAAGAAGGAGGAGACGTCGCTGCACTGTACGTGTGTTGAACGCGGAGGTTCTGTCCGTTCGGCACTCGGTCATCGGTGATTTGGATCATGGCGAGTACGACTCCGTCATCCACGTTCATTGGAACGCTTCCGCTCGCGATCTACAAGGGTATGTAGATGCACTCCTTTCCCCTCGTTGCTAGTACACTCCATAGATGCATCTTGGTGAGCGTAGGAAAATTTTAAAATTATGCTACGATTCCCAACAGTGGCATCATGAGCCAGGCCTATGCGTAGTTACTATGCACGAGTAGAACACAAAGCAGTTGTGGGCGTTGAGTTTGCCAATTCTTCTTGCCGCTACTAGTCTTTTTTTGTTTCGGCGGCATTGTAGGATGAAGCGGCCCGGACCGACCTTACACGTACACTTACGTGAGACAGGTTCCACCGACTGACATGCACTAGATGCATAAGGTGGCTAGCGGGTGTCTGTCTCTCCTACTTTAGTCGGAACGGATTTGATGAAAAGGGTCCTTATGAAGGGTAAATAGAAATTGGCAAATCACGTTGTGGTCATACGTAGGTAAGAAACGTTCTTGCTAGAAACCTACAAACCACGTAAAAACTTGCAACAACAATTAGAGGACGTCTAACTTGTTTTTGCAGCAAGTGCTATGTGATGTGATATGGCCAGAAGATGTGATGAATGATATATGTGATGTATGAGATTGATCATATTCTTGTAATAGGAATCACGACTTGCATGTCGATGAGTATGACAACCGGCAGGAGCCATAGGAGTTGTCTTTATTATTTTGTATGACCTGCGTGTCATTGAATAACGCCGTGTAAATTACTTTACTTTGTTGCTAAACGCGTTAGCCATAGAAGTAGAAGTAATCGTTGGCGTGACGACTTCATGAAGACACAATGATGGAGATCATGGTGTCATGCCGGTGACGAAGATGATCATGGTGCCCCGAAGATGGAGATCAAAGGAGCATAATGATATTGGCCATATCATGTCACTATTTGATTGCATGTGATGTTTATCATGTTTTTGCATCTTATTTGCTTAGAACGACGGTAGCAAGTAGGATGATCCCTTATAATAATTTCAAGAAAGTGTTCACCCTAACTGTGCACCGTTGCGAAGGTTCGTTGTTTTGAAGCACCACGTGATGATCGGGTGTGATAGATTCTAACGTTCGAATACAACGGGTGTTGACGAGCCTAGCATGTACATACATGGCCTCGGAACACGGAGGACCGAAAGGTCGAGCATGAGTCGTATAGAAGATACGATCAACATGAAGATGTTCACCGATCTTGACTAGTCCGTCTCACGTGATGATCGGACACGGCCTAGTTAAACTCGGATCATGTTGCACTTAGATGACTAGAGGGATGTCTATCTGAGTGGGAGTTCATTAAATAATTTGATTAGATGAACTCAATTATCATGAACTTAGTCTAAAATCTTTACACTATGTCTTGTAGATCAAATGGCCAACGTTGTCCTCAATTTCAACGCGTTCCTAGAGAAAACCAAGTTGAAAGATGATGGCAGCAACTATACGAACTG
This sequence comes from Triticum aestivum, assembly GCF_018294505.1. Taxonomy (NCBI): domain Eukaryota; kingdom Viridiplantae; phylum Streptophyta; class Magnoliopsida; order Poales; family Poaceae; genus Triticum; species Triticum aestivum. The sequence goes on along the minus strand of NC_057814.1, from coordinate 51,560,272 downwards.
GGTCCGGAACCTGAGGCTCATCCTCATAGTAGCCAAGAAAGATTATGTCTTAGAAGCACCGCTAGGTGAAGCACCAATCCCTGAGAACCAAGACGTTATGAACGCTTGGCAAACACGTGCTGATGATTACTCCCTCGTTCAGTGCGGCATGCTTTACAGCTTAGAACCGGGTCTCCAAAAGCATTTTGAGAAACATGGAGCATATGAGATGTTCGAGGAGCTGAAAATGGTTTTCCAAGCTCATGCCCGGGTCGAGAGATATGATGTCTCCGACAAGTTCTTCAGCTGTAAGATGGAGGAGAACAGTTCTGTTAGTGAGCACATACTCAGAATGTCTGGGTTGCACAACCGCTTAACTCGGCTGGGAGTTAATCTCCCGGATGACGCGGTCATTGACAGAATCCTCTAGTCGCTTCCACCAAGCTACAAGAGCTTTGTGATGAACTTCAACATGTAGGGGATGGAAAAGACCATTCCTGAGGTATATTTGATGCTGAAATCAGCGGAGGTAGAAATCAGAAAAGAACATCAAGTGTTGATGGTGAATAAAACCACTAAGTTCAAAAAGGGCAAGGGTAAGAAGAACTTCAAGAAGGACGGCAAGGGAGTTGCCGCGCCCAGTAAGCCAGTTGCCGGGGAGAAGTCGAAGAATGGACCCAAGCCTGAAACTGAGTGCTTTTATTGCAAGGGAAGTGGTCACTGGAAGCGGAACTGCCCCAAATACTTAGCGGACAAGAAGAAGGCCGGCAACACCAAAGGTATATGTGATATACATGTAATTGATGTGTACCTTACGAGTACTCGTAGTAGCTCCTGGGTATTTGATACCGGTGCGGTTGCTCATATTTGTAACTCAAAACAGGAACTATGGAATAAACGGAGACTGGCAAAGGACGAGGTGACGATGCGCGTCGGGAATGGTTCCAAGGTCGATGTGATCGCCGTTGGCACGCTACCTCTGCATCTACCCACGGGATTAGTTTTAAACCTCAATAATTGTTATTTAGTGCCAGCTTTGAGCATGAACATTGTATCTGGATCTCGTTTAATTCGAGATGGCTACTCATTTAAATCCGAGAATAATGGTTGTTCTATTTATTTGAGAGATATGTTTTATGGTCATGCCCCGCTGGTCAATGGTTTATTTTTGATGAATCTCGAACGTGATGTTACACATGTTCATAGTGTGAATACCAAAAGATGTAAAGTTGATAACGATAGTCCCACATACTTGTGGCACTGCCGCCTTGGTCACATTGGTGTCAAGCGCATGAAGAAGCTCCATGCAGATGGACTTTTGGAGTCTCTTGATTACGAATCATTTGACACGTGCGAACCATGCCTCATGGGTAAGATGACCAAGACTCCGTTCTCCGGAACAATGGAGCGAGCAACCAACTTATTGGAAATCATACATACCGATGTGTGTGGTCCAATGAGTGTTGAGGCTCGCGGAGGATATCGTTATGTTCTCACTCTCACTGATGATTTAAGTAGATATGGATATGTCTACCTGATGAAACACAAGTCTGAAACCTTTGAAAAGTTCAAGGAATTTCAGAGTGAAGTTGAGAATCAACGTGACAGAAAAATAAAATTCTTACGATCAGATCGTGGTGGAGAATATTTAAGTCACGAATTTGGTACACACTTAAGGAAATGTGGAATAGTTTCACAACTCACGCCGCCTGGAACACCTCAGAGAAATGGTGTGTCCGAACGTCGTAATCGCACTCTATTAGATATGGTGCGATCTATGATGTCTCTTACTGATTTACCGCTCTCATTTTGGGGTTATGCTTTAGAGACTGGCGCATTCACTTTAAATAGGGCTCCGTCAAAATCCGTTGAGACGACACCGTATGAATTATGGTTTGGAAAGAAACCTAAGCTGTCGTTTCTAAAAGTTTGGGGATGCGATGCTTATGTCAAGAAACTTCAACCTGAAAAGCTCGAACCCAAATCGGAAAAATGCGTCTTCATAGGATACCCTAAGGAAACCATTGGGTATACCTTCTACCTCAGATCCGAAGGCAAGATCTTCGTTGCCAAGAACGGGTCCTTTCTGGAGAAGGAGTTTCTCTCGAAAGAATTGAGTGGGAGGAAAGTGGAATTTGATGAGGTGATAGTCACCCCTTCCGAGCCGGAAAGTAGCGCAGCGCGGGAAAATGTTCCTGTGGTGCCTACACCGACTTGGGGAGGAAGTTAATGATAATGATCATGAAGCTTCGGATCAAGTTGCCACTGAACTTCGTAGGTCCACAAGGACACGTTCCGCACCAGAGTGGTACGGCAACCCTGTCCTGGAAATCATGTTGTTAGACAACGGTGAACCTTCGAACTATGGAGAAGCGATGGCGGGCCCGGATTCCGACAAATGGCTAGAAGCCATGAAATCCGAGATAGGATCCATGTATGAAAACGAAGTATGGACTTTGACTGACTTGCCCGATGATCGGCGAGCCATAGAAAACAAATGGATCTTTAAGAAGAAGACAGACGCAGATGGTAATGTGACCATCTATAAGGCTCGACTTGTCGCTAAGGGTTATCGACAAGTTCAAGGGGTTGACTACGATGAGACTTTCTCACCCGTAGCGAAGCTGAAGTCCGTCCGAATCATGTTAGCAATTGCCGCATACTATGATTATGAGATATGGCAGATGGACGTCAAAACGGCATTCCTTAACGGCTTCCTTAAGGAAGAGTTGTATATGATGCAGCCGGAAGGTTTTGTCGATCCTAAGAATGCTAACAAAGTATGCAAGCTCCAGCGCTCAATCTATGGGCTGGTGCAAGCATCTCGGAGTTGGAACATTCGCTTTGATGAGATGATCAAAGCGTTTGGGTTTACACAGACTTATGGAGAAGCCTGTGTTTACAAGAAAGTGAGTGGGAGCTCTGTAGCATTTCTCATATTATATGTGGATGACATACTATTGATGGGAAATGATATAGAATTCTTGGAAAGTATAAAGGCCTATTTGAATAAGTGTTTTTCAATGAAGGACCTTGGAGAAGCTGCTTATATATTAGGCATCAAAAAATCTATAGAGATAGATCAAGACGCCTCATTGGTCTTTCACAGAGTACATACCTTGACAAGATATTGAAGAAGTTCAATATGGATCAGTCCAAGAAGGGGTTCTTGCCTATATTGCAAGGTGTGCAATTGAGCACGGCTCAATGCCCGACCACGGCAGAAGATATAGAAAAGATGAGTGTCATCCCCTATGCCTCGGCCATAGGGTCTATTATGTATGCCATGCTGTGTACCAGACCTGATGTAAACCTTGCCGTGAGTTTGGTAGGAAGGTACCAAAGTAATCCCGGCAAGGAACACTGGACAACGGTCAAGAATATCCTGAAGTACCTGAAGAGGACTAAGGATATGTTTCTCGTTTATGGAGGTGACGAAGAGCTCGTAGTAAAGGGTTACGTCAACGCTAGCTTCGACACAGATCTGGATGACTCGAAGTCACAGACCGGATACGTGTATATTTTGAATGGAGGAGCAGTAAGCTGGTGCAGTTGCAAGCAAAGCGTCGTGGCGGGATCTACATGTGAAGCGGAGTACATGGCAGCCTCGGAGGCAGCACAGGAAGCAGTCTGGATGAAGGAGTTCATTACCGACCTAGGGGTGATTCCCAATGCGTCGGGCCCAATGACTCTCTTCTGTGACAACACTGGAGCTATTGCCCTTGCGAAGGAGCCCAGGTTTCACAGGAAGACCAGGCATATCAAGCGTCACTTCAACTCCATTCGTGAAACTGTTCAAAATGGAGACATAGATATTTGTAAAGTACACACGGACCTGAATGTAGCAGATCCGTTGACTAAACCTCTCCCTAGGGCAAAACATGATCAACACCAGGACGCAATGGGTGTTCGATTCATCACAATGTAACTAGATTATTGACTCTAGTGCAAGTGGGAGACTGTTGGAAATATGCCCTAGAGGCAATAATAAATGGTTATTATTATATTTCTTTGTTCATGGTAATTGTCTATTGTTCATGCTATAATTGTATTGTCCGAAAATCGTAATACATGTGTGAATACATAGACCCCAAAGTGTCCCTAGTAAGCCTCTAGTTGACTAGCTCGTTGATCAACAGATAGTCATGGTTTCCTGACTATGGACATTGGATTTCGTTGATAACGGGATCACATCATTAGGAGAATGATGTGATGGACAAGACCCAATCCTAAGCATAGCATAAAAGATCGTGTAGTTTCGTTTGCTAGAGCTTTTCCAATGTCAAGTATCTTTTCCTTAGACCATGAGATCGTGCAACTCCCGGATACCGTAGAAGTGCTTTGGGTGTGCCAAACGTCACAACGTAACTGGGTGACTATAAAGGTGCATTACGGGTATCTCCGAAAGTGTCTGTTGGGTTGGCACGGATCGAGACTGGGATTTGTCACTCCGTGTGACGGAGAGGTATCTCTGGGCCCACTCGGTAATGCATCATCATAATGAGCTCAATGTGACTAAGGCGTTAGTCACGGGATCATGCATTGCGGTATGAGTAAAGAGACTTGCCGGTAACGAGATTGAACAAGGTATTGGGATACCGACGATCGAATCTCGGGCAAGTAACATACCGATTGACAAAGGGAATTGCATATGGATTGATTGAATCCTCGACACCGTGGTTCATCCGATGAGATCATCGTGGAACATGTGGGAGCCAACATGGGTATCCAGATCCCGCTGTTGGTTATTGACCGGAGAGGCGTCTCGGTCATGTCTGCATGTCTCCCGAACCCGTAGGGTCTACACACTTAAGGTCCGGTGATGCTAGGGTTGTAGAGATATATGTATGCGGAAACCCGAAAGTTGTTCGGAGTCCCGGATGAGATCCCGGACGTCACGAGAGGTTCCGGAATGGTCCGGAGGTGAAGAATTATATATAGGAAGTCAAGTTTCGGCCACCGGGAAAGTTTCGGGGGTTACCGGTATTGTACCGGGACCACCGGAAGGGTCCCGGGGGTCCACCGGGTGGGGCCACCTGTCCCGGAGGGCCCCGTGGGCTGAAAGTGGAAGGGAACCAGCCCTTAGTGGGCTGGGGCGCCCCCCTTGGGCCTCCCCCCATGTGCCTAGGGTTGGGAATGTAGGGGAACGCAGCAGAAAACAAAAATTTTCTGACCTACGCACCAGCCCAGGACCACTATGGAGACTGCATACATGGTTTGATCTTTTTCGTTACCGACTCGTAGCGCAGCGGGAAGTAGAGTCGATGACGATCGGCGGTGCAGATCCTCGCAGCTAGGATTTACAACCTCCCAACCGCGAGGATGTATACCCTCATCTGCTCCTCAGACAGCCCTCCAGGAGGCGGTCGAACAGCCCCCCGGACGGTGTCGCGGACAGCCCTTCGGGAGGACCTTCGAAACTCGAACGGTCACTCGGACAGCCCTTCGGGAGGACCTTTGAAACTCGGACGGTCACGCGGACAGCCCTTCGGGAGGCACTCACGAACTAAGACCGAAACTACGATCTCTCTACAGAGTTGCACACATACGGTGTCATCTATCCGGCAGGGCTTCGCCGTCCAGAACTAGTTCCTGCCGGAACCCAGACAGCCTTACGGCTCTACGAAACTCTTTTCGTGGGAGGGAGAGAAGAAGCCAGATAATGCATGGAATGTGTATGAGAGCAAGGGATGAGTGTGGAGGGCTGCCCCTCCACCTCTATTTATAGGAAATCCCAAGGGGGTAGGGTAGTTTCACAAAAAACCCAAAATGCACATGAATGAAGTCCTTCCACAAGGACCTAGGAGTGAAACCAAGGAACAAGAGGGTCCCCAAGGGGGGATACCCCATGTGGCCGGCCACACCCTCATGAGGGGACCAAAAAATGGCTCCTATCCGTCCATGTCATCCCCAAGATCTTTTGGAGCAAAGCCCCAAAAGGTGGCTTTCCATAAAGTAACCATAAAGCTGATTTTCACTATTCATGACGACATTTTTCAGCGTCTGATCGAACTAAAAATATTTATGTGGGCTAAGAACATTTCCAGTACCCACTAAAATGATTTTCAACGTGTTCCGAAACAATTCCGGTTTTAGTGATTTTCATCTGCGAAACGCATCTGAAGTGGCTCCGGCAGCTCCAGAACATTTCCGGTTTTTATCTCAGAAAATTCCAAAAAGCTTCCAGAATGATTCTGGCATCCTCCAAGAATTATCAGGCATGTGCCGAAACCAATTTGACTTAATGGTGTATCCCGAAACAACTTTTCGGTATCATCGAAACTTATCCGATGACCTCTCTCTGCGGTACGATTCCGCTGTCCGAAACTTTTCGGTGTCCGAAACTTTTTCGGTGATTTTCTCTCAGACTCCCTGTCTAGTATTCAGTAGATAGATGACCCTTAAGTGTGTGACCCTATAGGTTCGGTGAAGTATAGACATGACCCGGAACCCCTTCCGATCAATGATCAACATCGGAGCCGTGGACACCCATATTGACCCCTATACCCACACGAATAAATATTCAAGTGAACCTCCAGTTGCCGTGTGCTATTCCTGTTGCTTCGCGATATGTTACAAATACCCGAGGTGAGACATGTTGGCATTCCCGTGGATCAACAACTTGTCCACTATGCTAGTTACCTCGTTACCGGTATTGTTCTCTTTTCTCGTTATCGTGTTCCGGCATCCCGTGATCAAATCACAAAGTGTCTGGCCAGACGATGATGGATACCGTAACACCGAGAGGGCCCAGAGATATCTCTCCATCATCGGAGGAGCAAATCCCAATCTTGAGCTATCAAGTTACTTGACACACTTTTCCATGAACCCGTAAGCCGCCGTAATAGCCACCCATTTACGGATGACGTTTAACAAACCCCAAAGTTCATGAAGCAAGCATGAAGAAACTCGATACTCTCATGGTCTAAGGAATCATGCAAACGTTAACCATCTCTGTGTTATGTACCAATAAACTTGTGACGAATGAATCTCATAGCATAACATCATGCCGGGTCGATTCAACACAAATGTTCTCTTAACATTATGCCCTCAAGGTTGCTGACATAGACATGCCCATGATCAGGAAAACATAACCATCATGCAACACTTGAGCTAGTCTTAGAGGCCAGACTAGGAATACATTTTACCGTTTATTATTCCACACGTGCATATGAGTCTTCCTCCGAGCCTCGTGGTTATTGCAGACTCGAGAACCATAGCAGTTATAGCATGGAACATAAACATAATTATGAACTCGGAGATAAATAATATCATTTATTATTGCCTCTAGGGCATATCTCCTACAGGGAACCCTAGGGGGGAGCTTCCCCCTTGCCTTGGGGGGCAAGGCACCCCTTCCCCCCCTTTGGCCGCCGCCCCCCCTTGGAGATCCCATCTCCCTGGGCCGCCCCCCCAGGGGTCCTATATAAAGGGGGGGAGGGAGGGCAGCAACCTATAGCCTTGGGCGCCTCCCTCCTCCCCTGCAACACCTCTCTCTCTCTCGCAGAAGCTCGTCGAAGCCCTGCCGGAGACCCGGTACATCCACCACCACGCCGTCGTGCTGTTGGATCTCCATGAACCTCTCCTTCCCCCTTACTGGATCAAGAAGGAGGAGACGTCGCTGCACCGTACGTGTGTTGAACGTGGAGGTGCCGTCCGTTCGGCACTCGGTCATCGGTGATTTGGATCACGGCGAGTACGACTCCGTCATCCACGTTCATTGGAACGCTTCCGCTCGCGATATACAATGGTATGTAGATGCACTCCTTTCCCCTCGTTGCTAGTACACTCCATAGATGCATCTTGGTGAGCGTAGGAAAATTTTAAAATTATGCTACGATTCCCGACAGGATCCCCGCTATAGGGTTTGCAATATGCTCATGATTCGCTTATGGTAGGTGTCGTGAGTGACAGAAGCACAAACCCCGAGTAAGTAGGTTGTTTGCGTATGGGAGTAAAGAGGACTTGATACTTTAATGCTATGGTTGGGTTTTACCTTAATAATCTTTAGTAGTTGCAGGATGCTTGCTAGAGTTCCAATCATAAGTGCATATGACCTAAGTAGAGAAAGTATGTTAGCTTATGCCTCTCCCTCATATAAAATTGCAATAATGATTACCCGTCTAGTTATCGGTTGCCTAGGGACAAATAACTTTCTTGTGACAAAAAGCTCTCTACTAAAACTAACTTAGTTGTTTCTTTATCTAAACAGCCCCTGGATTTTATTTATGTTTTCTTTATTATCTTGCAAACCTATCCCTTTACACCTACAAAAGTACTTCTAATTTCATACTTGTTCTAGGTAAAGCGAACGTTAAGCGTGCGTAGAGTTGTATCAGTGGTCGATAGAACTTGAGGGAATATTTGTTCTACCTTTAGCTCCTCGATGGGTTTGACACTCTTACTTATTGAGAAAGGCTACAATTGATCCCCTATACTTGTGGGTTATCAGTGCTGACCAAGTGCAAGAAGCACGACGACGCCTTCGCCGTGAACGTCTAGAGAGCTCTTTGTTGTCTAATTGCTTCGTGTTCAAAGTTAAAATGATTTTTGCTTGTTTACGACTATGTCCTGCTTTGTTTAAGACAACTTGTTTAAGATTCGTACTAGGTTAATCTGGTTCCTATGCTATCTATTTTGTATGTCTCTAGTTTGTTCTGGCTGGTAGTGTACTGATAACCTCACCACCTCCACGAGGAGGTTACCATACAAAATGCGTTGCATGTAATCAAACATCCTGACTTGTATTTTCGCCTAAAGAAGCCCGCAACCAAACAACTCGCCTTCCATTTTGCCACAGCCAGACTAGAGGGTATACATGCAACCAAACAACATGCCTATGTTGGTTTTTAGCCTGTTTTTCCACAATCAGGGCCAACTGAGACAAGCATACAATGCAGGAAAAAGTAGATGTGAGCAACCAAAGAAGTCCAAAGATGCCTAGCAGCGCATCTCCCTGAACCTCCCGATGCTCCAACACACTACAATTTCATAGCGGTGTGGAACTGACGCATCAGCCAACGGGGCGATGGGTCAGAGATCTGACAACGGCAGCTTGGCTGATTTGGTTTACTGTTGGGGTTTACTAATGTGAACTGCTCGTGCACGCACGCACACACACACTGAGAGATAGACATAGAGAACGTGGTGTGTGTGTGTCTAAGAGAGAGATGTGGATAGTACCAAATCCAAAGCGACATGCAGCCAAGCAGCCAAAAATCATCGACGGCGGCTCACGCCAGCCCGAGCAAGCCCACGACTGATGCGGCTTGAAACTGCGTCGGTATTTCCACAAAGAGGAAGGGATGATGCAGTACAGCTACGGTAGGTATTTCCCTCATTTATGAAACCAAGGTTATCAATCTAGTAGGAGAACCAAGCAATACTATGTAAACGGTGCCTGCACACAAAGAAAAAATACTTGCAACTCGACGCGTAAGAGGGGTTGTCAATCCCTCCATGGTAAAAGGATAGATTAAATTGTATGAGATTGGATAAATAGATCTAGCAAGAACACACAAAAACGAGTAAAGAAAAAATGCGGCAAGGTATTTTGGGTTTTTGGAAATATAGATCTAAAAACAATATGATAAAATATAGACCCGGGGGCCGTAGATTTCACTAGTGGCTTGTCTCGAGAAAATAGCATACGATGGTTAAAAAAATTACTGTTGGGCAATTGATAGAAGTACAAATAATTATGACGATATCCAAGGCAATGATCATGTATATAGGCATCACATCCAAGATTAGTAGACTGACTCCTGCTTGCATGTACTACTATTACTCCACACATCAACCGCTATCCAGCATGCATCTAGTGTATTAAGTTCATGGAGAAATGGAGTAATGCAATAAGAACGATGACATGATGTAGACAAGATCTATTCATGTAGGAATAGACCCCCCAACTTTTAATCCTAAATAGCAACGATACATACATGTCTCACTACCCCTTCTGTCACTGGCTGAGGACACCGCAAGATCAAACCCATCACAAAGTACCTCTTCCCATTGCAAGAAAATGTAGGGAAATGTTGCATGGAAAACAAAAAAAAAATCTACGCACACGCAAGATCTATCCATGGAGATGCATAGCAACAAGAGGGGAGAGTGTGTCTACGTACCCTCATAGACTGTAAGCGGAAGCGTTTAACAACGTGGTTGATGTAGTCGAACTTCTTTGTGCTCCAACCAATCAAGTACCAAACATACGGCACCTCCGCATTCAACACACGTTCAGCTCGGTGAGGGGTGGAGCCAGGACGAAAAACTAGTGGGGGCAAAGAGGTTCACAATTTTTTTAGAAACATGTATACAAACTAATGGGCAGATCATCTAAAGGACCAACCACACAAGCATACATATAGTGTCGAAGAAGCAAAATCATATAATTTATTATAAGATAATGTCATCACACACATAACTATGACATGTTCAGTGCCAAAATAAAAGTAAATTAACCTCTTAAGACAGAATAACTTGAGAAATATGGGAATGCCATCCCTTATTGTTGCTATCTCCCTGATTTCTAGCCTTCAGGCTGCATGAAAAAAAATCATTTTCAAACATAGGGAGATCATACCATTCAGGATTGAAATACCGCTTACTCTTACCAATCCACCTGGGTTTAAACTTGGCTGGACAAGGTTGATAAGCCCCCCATGTCAGGTACTTTCTCCTAATCTCCTCATGCTGATTGATATTATAATCTGTAAGTCTCTTCCTTTTAGATGGATCCCGAGTAAGCTTGTCCAGATCAACTATTTCAGGCATGCTACCAGTTGTGGATTTTGCAAAATATCTCTTCATTAGCTTTCCTGGCAATGTCAAATAGTTAAATGATACATAAATTGACGTACATCAAGTCAGTATAATACTATAGTCTATACTTTATTCTACTCCCAGCAGAACTCAACCTAGGGTTTCTGGAGTGGTTAAACTTATTCATACAAAGTGGTTATATGAAGCTAGATTGAGTCAACCTAATTACTAACTTGTACCTTTTAAACATGGAAGCAGAATAGACTAATACTTTGAAAATTAAAAGGGAAAGATCAGAACTGAACCTAGGGCTGATGAGTGGCGCGCGTCTTTTTCAGTTTTTCTCCTTAGGGACGGCAACCCGGGCCGGCCGGCCGATCGGCGACTCGGCGTGTACGTGCAGAACTGCAGATCAAGGCTGATAGTTGGGCGTCGGCGGCAGCTTCGTTTCGCTTCAGCGGTCGTGCGAGAAGCCAACCGACGGACGAACGATACAGTTTTATTTTTGTTTGACGAATGCGTACGCTTCTAGCTTGCTCGTATGCATTGCCTCGTGTCTCAATCTCTCTAAGATGGGCTCCTCCGGTGCTGTCCTTTTTCCACACGAGAGAAGATGGGCTGGGCTTTATATAACAGATCCGTAGAGAGGTAGCCAGGCAGTGGGGGCAAATACCATGGGCCGAGCGGGGGCAAAGCCACGTATATGAAGCCAGGTATAGGTGGCCCAAAAAATCGAGTGGGGGCATTCGCCCCCACGACCGTGTACGTGCGTTCGCCCCTGAGCTCGGTGACGTCCTCCGCCTTCTTGATCCAACAAGACGGTGAGGTAGTAGATGAGTTCTGGCAGCACGACGGCGTGGTGAGGGTGATGGTGAAGCTATCTCCGCAGGGCTTCGCGTAAGCACTACGAAAATATGACCGAGGTTGTAAATGATGGAGGGGGGCGCCGCACACGGCTAAGATAATGTTCTGGTGTGCTAGGCGCCCCCCTCCCACATAAATATAGGTGGGGGGGGGGGGAGGGAGCAGCCAGGAGGGTGCCCCAAGTAGGCCGAATCCTACTTGGGGTCTCCTCCCAAGTGGCGCCCCTGCCATGTATAGGTGCGGGGGAAAGGCAGGGGAGGGAGCCCCCACCCCCCTTTTCCTTTCTCCCATGAGAAAGGGAAGGCGGGAGGGGCTAGCCCCCCCCCTTTCCTTACCTAGGGCTGGCTGGCCAGGGAGAGGGGCGCACCAGCCCCCTGTGGGCTGGTCTGTCCCCTCCTTGGCCCATTAAACCCATACACCTACCGGGGGGTGTCCGGAACCCCTTCCGGTGACCCGATGACTACCCGGTGCATCCCAAAACTCTTACGGTGTCCGAATACCATCGTCTATATATCAATCTTTACCTCTCTACCATTTCGAGACTCCTCGTCGTGTCCGTGGTCTCATCCGGGACTCCGAACAATATTCGGTCGCCAAATCATATAACTCATATAACATAATATCGTCAACGAACGTTAAGCGTGCGGACCCTATGGGTTCGAGAACTATGTAGATATGACCCGAGACACCTCTCCGATCAATAACCAATAGCGGAACCTGGATGCCCATATTGGCTCCTACATATTTTACGAAGATCTTTATCAGTCGAACCGTTATGACAACATACGTAATTCCATTTGTCCATCGATATGTTACTTGCCCGAGATTCGATCGTCGGTATCTTCATACCTAGTTCAATCTCGTTACTGGAAAGTCTCTTTACTCGTTCCGTAATACATCATCTTGCAACTAACTCATTAGTCACTTTGCTTGCAAGGCTTCTTATGATGTGTATTACCGAGAGGGCCCAGAGATACCTCTCCGATACTCGGAGTGACAAATTCTAATCTCGATCTATGCCAACACAACAAACACCTTCGGAGATACCTGTAGAGCATCTTTATGATCACCCAGTTACGTTGTGACGTTTGATAGCACACAAGGTATTCCTCCGGTATGCAGGAGTTGCATAATGTCATAGTCGAAGGAATATGTATTTGACATGAAGAAAGCAATAGCAATAAACAGAACGATCAATATGCTAAGCTAATGGATGGGTCTTGTCCATCACATCATTCTCCTAATGATGTGATCCCGTTATCAAATGACAACTCATGTCTATGGTTAGGAAATCTTAACTATCTTTGATCAACGAGCTAGTCTAGTAGAGGCTCACTAGGGAGACGGTATTTGTTTATGTATTCACACATGCATTTATGTTTTCGATCAATACAATTCTAGCATGAATAATAAACCTTTACCATGATTTAGGAAATATAATAATAACCATATTATTATTGCCTCTAGGGCATATTTCCATCAGAAAAATCGATCTAGTCGGCCTAACTATCCAAAGATTCAGAGAAGAAATACGAGGCTATAAATAATCATGCATATAAGAGATCAAAGAAAACTCAAATAATATTCATGGATATAGATCTGATCATAAACTCGAACTTCGTCGGATCCCAACAAACACACCACAAAAAGTCATTACATCAAATATAACTCCAAGAACAACGAGGAGAACATTGTATTGAGAATCAAAAAGAGAGAAGAAGCCATCTAGCTACTGCCTACGGGCCCGTAGGTCTGTGGTGAACTACTCATGCATCATCGGTGGAGCACCAATGAGGACGATGAACCCCTCCGTGATCGTGTTCCCCTTCGGCAGAGTGCTGGAATAGGGCTCTAGATTGGATCTCGTGGTTCTGGAACTTGCGGTGGCTGGTATTGTGTTTCGTGGACTCTCCTAGGGTTTCTGGAATATTTGGGTATTTATAGAGCTGAGAGGCGGTGGAGGAGACCCCCATGGGCCCCACAACCCATCAGGGCGCGCCAGGGGCCTCTGGCGCCCTGGTGTCTTGTGGGCCCACGGGCCTCCCCTCTGGTGCTTCCTTGGCTCCCAAGTTGTCTTCTGGTCCAAAAATATCTCCAAAAGGTTTTGCCGCATTTGGACTCCGTTTGGTACTGATATTCTATGAAGTAAAAAACAAGAAAAAAACATCAACTGGCACTGGGCACTATGTCAATAGGTTAGTCACAAAAAATGATATAAAGTTGCTATAAAATGATTGTAAAACATGGAAAAATGATAATATAATAGTATGGAACAATAAAAAATTATAGATACCAACGTATCAACGACCAGAATCCGCGACGTGCCCCGTCGCTCGGTCCCCAACCCCCCACTGTCGTGGACGCCTCCCGCACCGACGGCATCCCTGAGGGGTCCCCAGGCCGATGCATGATCTGGCGCAGCGGGAGGGGCTGGCCCCGAGGAGTGGTGACCCGGCGTATCCGTTGGTCAGGAGCCTAGCCAGTGCCAGTGGCTCCCTCCATCATCGCTGCCGTCCAGAGAGGGACACGGCCATAGCCGACGCGATCATCAGCCACGACGAGGCAAACGAGCCTCGCAGCGGGATTCAATTCAATTAGAGCGCTCGCCTGATGACCCACAAGTATAAGGGATCTATTGTAGTCCTTTCGATAAGTAAGAGTGTCGAACCCAACAAGGAGCAGAAGGAAATGAGAAGCGGTTTTCAGCAAGGTATTTTCTGCAGGCATTGAAATTGTCGGTAACAGGTAGATTGATAGCAAGGTAATTTGTAATGAGCAATTAATAGTAATGGTAACAAAAGTGCAACAAGGTAACTCAATCCTTTTTGTAGCAAAGGACATGCCAGAACAGTCTCTTATAATAAGCAAAGCGTTCTTGAGGACACACGGGAATTTCATCTAGTCACTTTCATCATGTTTATTTGATTCGCGTTAGCTACTTTGATAATTTGATATGTGGGTGGACCGGTGCTTGGGTGATGTTCTTACTTGAACAAGCCTGATAATCCCCAAGTGCAGGGAATCATCGTAGCAATTTCCAAAGGTGGAAGTGATAAGTATGGAGTGTCGAACCCACAAGGAGCTAAAGGTAAGATCAATATTCTCTCAAGTCCTATCTGCCACTGATACGACTCTACGTACACCGAACGTTTGCTTCCAACTAGAAACGAGAAATAAAACTACGTTGTGGGTATGAAAAGGATAACTTTGCATGATATCGGAGAGCTAAAATATAAAAGTAGGTGTTGTTATCATAAAGTTAGAATATATTACTAAATATTATAAATAGCGAGTGTGGAATAATGGTGGATCGGTGTGCGGAATTGTCCTAGGCAATTGTTAACAAGACCGATAGTCGTCATTGCAATTTCATATGAGGGAGAGGCATAAGCTAACATACTTTCTCTACTTGGATCATATGCACTTATGATTGGAACTCTAGCAAGCATCCGCAACTACTAAAGATCATTAAGGTAAAACCCAAGCATAGCATTAAAGCATCAAGTCCTCTTTATTCCCATACGCAACAACCCCCTTACTCGGGTTTGTGTTTCAGTCACTCACCAACCCACTATATGCGAATCATGAACGTATTGCAACACCCTACAGCGGGAATCCCTCACGCTTGCGCGGCACGGAGGGCACCATAGGACAGCACCAAAATAAAACATACAACTCGTACCAATCTATATCATCAATCAACCCAAAGACAAAGGATATCTACTCAAAACATCATAGGATGACAACACATCATTGGATCATAATATGTGGCATAAAGCACCATGTTCAAGTAGGGATTACAGCGGGGTGCGGGAGAGTGGACCGCGTAAAAGAGATGAGGATGGTGATGATGATGGTGATGTTGATGAAGACGATCACCACGGCGATGATTCCCCTCTCGATGGCACTCTGGTGCCACCAAGAGAGAGGAGGAGAGGTTCTCCCCCTTGTGCTTCTTCCTCCATGGCCTCCCCCCTAGATGGGGAGAGGGTCTCCCTCTGGTCCTTGGCCTTCATGGCGATGATGGCCTCTCCAGGATCCTCCTCCATGGCCACCGGTGATGATGGCCCCCTCCGGCAGGGTGCCGGAGAGGGCCTAGATTGATTTCTCGTGGCTAGAGAGGCTTGCGGCGGCGGAACTTCCGATCTAGGTTTCTTTCTGGAAGTTTGTGTATATATAGGAGAAGTTGGTGTTGATTTCACATCAGGGGGGTCACCGAGGCGTCCACGAGGCAGGGGGCGCGCCCTACCCCCCTGGGCGCGCCCCCACCCTTGTGGGTGCCTCGGGACTCCCCTGGTCCATCTCCGGTGCTCCGTGGGCTTCTTCTGGTCCAAAAATAGGCTCCGTGAAATTTCAGGTCAATTGGACTCCGTTTGGTTTTCCTTTTCTACGATACTCAAAAACAAGTAAAAAACAGGAACTGGCACTGGGCTCTGGGTTAATAGGTTAGTCCCAAAAATAATATAAAACAACATATAAAAGCCCATTAAACATCCAAGATAGATAATATAATAGCATGAATACTTCATAAATTATAGATACGTTGGAGACGTATCAAAGCCTCCCACTTATGATTAATCCCTCTCGCAAGCATCCGCAACTACGAAAGAAGAATTAAGATAAAAGCTAACCATAGCATTAAACATATGGATCCAAATCAGCCCCTTACGGAATAACGCATAAACTAGGGTTTAAGCTTCTATCACTCTGGCAACCCATCATCTAATAACTACTCCACAATGCATTCCCTTAGGCCCAAAGATGGTGAAGTGTCATGTAGTCGACGTTCACATAACACCGCTAAGGGAATCAACAACATACATATCATCAAAATATCGAACGAATACCAAATTCACATGATTACTTATGACAAGACTTCTCTCATGTCCTCAAGAACAAAAGTAACTACTCACAAAACATATTCATGCTCAAGATCATAGGGGTATTGAATAGCATAATAGATCTGAACATATGATCTTCCAACAAAAAAACCAACTAGCATCAACTACAAGATGTAATCAACTCTACTAGCAACCCACAGGTACCAATCTGAGGTTTTGATACAAAGATTGAATACAAGAGATGAACTAGGGTTTGAGATGAGATGGTGTTGTTGAAGATGTTGATGAAGATTGGCCCTCCCACGATGAGAGGGTTGTTGATGATGATAATGGCTTCGATTTCCCCCCCGCGGAGGGAAGTATCCTTGGCGGGATCTCTCCACCGGAGAGCAAAAGTGCTCCTGCCCAAGTTCCGCCTCGAGACGGCAGTGATTCATTCCGAATGTCCTATTCTTACTTTTTTTCTAGGGCAAATGAGCTTATAACCAGAACATGGGCACCGGAGATTGGCCAAGGGCACCACTACCCACCAGGGCGCGCTAGGGGGGTAGGCGCGCCCTGGTGCCTAGTGGGCACCTGGGTGGCCCCCTATGGTATTTATTCCACGAGGCAGGGGGCGCGCCCTACCCCCCTGGGCGCGCCCCCCACCCTTGTGGGTGCCTCGGGACTCCCCTGGTCCATCTCCGGTGCTCCGTGGGCTTCTTCTGGTCCAAAAATAGGCTTCGTGAAATTTCAGGTCAATTGGACTCCGTTTGGTTTTCCTTTTCTGCGATACTCAAAAACAAGGAAAAAACAGGAACTGGCACTGGGCTCTGGGTTAATAGGTATTCCCAAAAATCATATAAAAGCCCATTAAACATACAAGATAGATAATATAACAACATGAATACTTTATAAATTATAGATACGCTGGAGACGTATCAGCACCCCCAAGCTTAATTCCTGCTCGTCCTCGAGTAGGTAAATGATAAAAGAAATAATTTATGAAGTGTGAATGCTAGCAGGTGCACAAGTTTGATCAATGATAATTTCAATCACCTTTTCTAGCATCATTATATGTCATAATAGTAGCTCATCTCATAAAACTCTTCATGATCAAGTAATAAGCTATTCACATGTTAAAGTATAGATCATAAACTTTCTTGAAAACTAACAAAGAGTGCTCTTAGTCATCAAACAATTGCAATTCATCTTATTTTCAGGAAGGGTCTATGTCAGAGCTTTGATTTAGCAAACTCCACATACTCAACTATCATTTAATCTTTCGCAATTGCTAACACTCACGTGATATTTATGGGTTCAAAGTTTTAATCAGACACAGAGAAAGATAGGGGCTTATAGATTCGCCTCCCAACCTTTTACTCAAGGGTAATGTCAACAATAATAGTTCATGATAACTTACATCCAATTGGATATATATATCAGGATCTTTCCAACACAATGTGCTTGCCAAAGGATAAAATGTAAAAAGAAAAGGTGAAGATCACCATGACTCTTGCATAAGGTAGAAGATAAAAGTAAAAGATAGGCCCTTCGCAGAGGGAAGCAGAGGTTGTGATGCGCTTTTAGGGTTGGATGCACAAAATCTTAATGCAAAAGAACGTCACTTTATATTGCCTCTTGTGATAGAGACCTTTATTATGCAGTCCGTCGCTTTTATTACTTCCCTATCACAAGTTCGTATAAAGCTTATTTTCTTCGCACTAATAGATCATACATATTTAGAGAGCAATTTTTATTGCATGCACCGATGACAACTTACTTGAAGGATCTTACTCAATCCATAGATAGGTATGGTGGACTCTCATGGAAAAACTGGTTTAAGGGATGTTTGGAAGCACAAGTAGTATTTCTACTTGGTGCAAAGAATTTGGCTAGCAGGAGAGAGAAAGGCAAGCTCAACATGTTGGATGATCCAAGACAATATACTTTATTTTGGATATAAGAAAACATAACCCATTACATTGTCTTCCTTGTCCAACATCAACCTTTTAGCATGTCATATTTTAATGAGTGCTCACAATTACCAAAGATGTCCAAGATAGTATATTCATATGTGAAATCTTTCTTCCTTCAATATTCTTTCATGAATTGTTCAAGTGACCAATTCTACGTTTGCTAACTTTCAATAAGTTTACCACCTATACTTATTATGTGTGAAGTCATTACTCCCCATGTTATAAGCATATGAAACATATATAAATTCAGATTTATGACATTCAATTCATTCAACCATTTACTCATAGGATATATATATATGTGAAGCACATGAGTAATTGACAAACTACTCCAAAAGATATGAGTGAAGAACACTGAGTAGTCAAATAATTAACTAGCCATGGGAGGATTCTGTGACACCCAAGTTTTTATTTGGATTTTTTTTCAAAAAAAAAGATTTTTAGAGAACTCTCACTCTCAAATATTTTTCTTTATGGCAAAAATTTTATTTGGATTCACCCAAGATCTGCCTTTGACCTTGGAGGTTCTTGCTTTCTTTAGGACTCAAGACAAATGGTTCTCATTTGGGAAGATAGCTTTTGAAAACCTTTTCTTGAATTTGCACTATGGCTTTTGGAAAGCCTTTTGCCACTTTCAACAATTCCTCTTTGCCATGGCCCAAGTGCAAATGATCTCTCCTAACTCATCCCTCACCTCTGGATCATGATTTACATCAAATCCAGCAAGTTGGACCTCCCCATGTATTTATTTTCCATTCAAATTCTATTCAAATATTTTCTGCCTTCTATTCTACCACTTGGAGATTTACAAAGGAACTCCTCTTTCTGTTTTGATTTTTGGCCCCAAACTTCTTTCCCCTCCTAGTCCTTTGAACCCTCAACCTGGAACCATGAAGATCCACTGGTCTCCAGTTCAAAATTTTCAAACTACATCAGCTGCAAGTTTGGACCAGATTTGCCAAATTTGGTGAAATTCATTCAAAACTTTCTCCAAAAATTCCAAGTAAATTCATGCAGCCCCTGGGTGCTTTGAGTGATCATCTCACCAAGTTACAGCTCCAGCAAAATTCATCTCTTTACCAAAACCTACTGTCGAACACCTGCAATGCTTGGTCACTGTCAAAGTTCAGTAACTTCAGAGTTCAGTCAGTGCTCACTGTCGTTTTCTTCAGAACGTGACATCGATCTCACCAGTGCCATCGCGTCGCCTTGCTCCTCGTCCTCGCCCTCTCGTTCCTGCACCGCACGAGTGCCTGGCATCTTGCGGGCGTCGGCGACGAGCAGCAGAAGGTGCGCCGCCCCGTGACCGACGCCGGCGGCGGCTTTGCGGACGCCAGCGGGAGACACGGCGCCGCCGACTCCACCCAGCGCCGCCCAAACCACCGGAGCCCGCCGCGTGGCCGTCCACTCCCCCGAATGCGCTGCCGCTCTCGTCGTGAACCCCAGGGCGCGGAGCGCGCTCTCTGCCGCCGTTGAGCTCGTGCGGTCACCTCACCGTGGACAGACGCCGTTACGCCAAGACTAACCACGTTCAGCTGCAAATCAAGTCCAGCAACATCCACTGATGCTTCTCGACCGCTCAAACCCCCTGCCAACCCACTGCTCCGCCGTAATCGCTCGCCGGAGGTTCTCCGTTCACGGCCACCCCGTCGAGCTGCCTATAAATAGGGGCCCCGAGCTTCAACTCGAGCACCCACCAGCCCTACACTTCCCCTAGAGCACGCCCAGCCACTGGAAGAGCCGCGAGGGGGTCTCCTTCCTCGACTCCGGCCGCCGCGATCCGCCACGGGGTCCAGCCCGATTCGCCCCCGTGTGTGCTCCGCAACCCCCATTCTCTTGCCAGTAGCTTCTCCTTGCATCACCCGTTCTGACCCGCGCCTCAATTCGTACTTTGCAGCCCTCCACCGGAGTTCCCCAACCTCACCCGAACCGCCGTCCGCCGGAGATAGTGTCGCCGTCGACGTGGTGCTCCCCGTTGGACGAGTCCACCACCCACCGACGCGGAAGAAGACACTGAAGCTCTTGGTACCCTCCGTTTCTCCTAACTCGCCGTGGTTCGACGCCGGCGTCCACCGCCGTCTTCGGGCGCCGGCGAGCTTTCAAACCTGACATGCGGG
The DNA here is from genome assembly GCF_018294505.1 of Triticum aestivum. Taxonomy (NCBI): domain Eukaryota; kingdom Viridiplantae; phylum Streptophyta; class Magnoliopsida; order Poales; family Poaceae; genus Triticum; species Triticum aestivum. The sequence goes on along the minus strand of NC_057814.1, from coordinate 51,539,749 downwards.
CCCCGCGTGTCAGCCTCTGTTTTATTTCCCCGAACCGTTTTCTGTTGGCGCCTTCGGGCAAAATACGTTTTCTCCTTGCGCTTGCGCATTCCCAGCCGAAGCGTTTTCTGTTTTCTCAGTTAAAACCCTGGAACTTTTCTGTTTCATTACAGAAAGGTCCCTGGACAGAAATCTTTATAACTTTTTAATGAAAAGGTATTTTTGAGTGATTCTTTTTCTGTCCATCTCCAAATTTTGTCTAGTTTTTTATGGGATTTATTTGAAAAATATTTGGCAAAGTTTCTGTGCATGTGTTGGTTTTCACGTTAGTACCCCGTTTCGTGATTGCCGTAGGTTCCGGGAGAGGGGACGGAACCGCGAACTTCGCCGAGCTAGACTCCGACTTCTCCGAACCAGGCAAGCATGTTTGAACATTTGATATGGCAGATGTTTTGCATGTTCATGTGAAAGTTTGTGCGTGGCATGTGAGCGTCGATAAATACCTCGTTGCTTGTAAGGCAACGACCCGGTTGTTCCGAAGTTGCGATGACCTCTGATGAGAGCTGGCCTAATCATGTAGTGACATGAAGGGCAGCAAGGTGGTACTGTTGTAGCATGCCAGCCTTGCGTCAGCCGACTCTCTTCGGCGTTAACGTGGTTGGAGCCACGTTATCGATCTTTTCCCGCATGTTCCAAAGTTGCGATGACCTCTGATGAGAGGTGGCCTAATCATGTGGTGACATGAAGGGCAGCAAGGTGGTACTGTTGTAGCATGCCAGCCTTGTGTCATCCGACTTTTCCGACGTTAACATGGTTGGAGCCGTGTTATCGTCCCTTCCCCTTTCCGTGCTACCACATGTCTCATTGCCAGGATACGGTTTAGTAAGTTGGTAACCTCTTTCCGTGTACACACCAAACAAAGAGGCCGGGATGATGGTACCTTGGCCCAGGATTAAAGCCAGTCATTCGGTCAGGGGGCATGGGTGTTTCCGGTTGGGACCGAGAGGGGGGGCACCCCCTTATAGCGCGCGTATAGAAATTTGATCCCATGCTACGCGAGGTTGTAGCCTCCCCGACTCAGGGTTTTTCCTGAATGTTGCCGAGGGTGATCCCTGGCTTCGGATGGTTAAATTGGGTGTGTACTGGTTAGACGTGTTCCTTCCAGAACACCGTAGACGGAACTAGTCCCCGTGACTACTGAAATCCGTTGGCTGTGGTTAAGTACAAACTCTGCAGAGTCAATTCTTTCCAAATCATCGTATCCATAGTCAGGAAATGTAGATTTTTATATCCAAATCTATCCGTGTGAAAAACTTGCCCCCGGTGAACAAGCTCAAGCGGTAAAGTCTCAGATTTATTGTTATTCCTATGGATGGACCAACATTATATTTGTCTCGTGCTTGTGATAAGTTATATTCCCGAATTATTGTATTGTTGTGTTACAATATAAGCCCTTTATGCGATGTCGCTCAGACGTCCGACTGTGGCATGTACTGTCTTTATTTTCTGTTATAAGCCCTTTATGTGGTGTCGCCCCGACACCCGACTGCGGCATTATTATTCCGCATTTTCCTCTCGAGGAGTCTTTCAGACACTCGTTTGGCACCAGTATTATTATTCCGCATTTTCCTCTCGAGGAGTCTTTCAGACACTCGTTTGGCACCAGTATTATTATTCCGCATTTTCCTCTCGAGGAGTCTTTCGGACACTCGTTTGGCACCAGTATTATTATTCCGCATTTTCCTCTCGAGGAGTCTTTCAGACACTCGTTTGGCACCAGTATTATTATTCCGCATTTTCCTCTCGAGGAGTCTTTCAGACACTCGTTTGGCACCAGTATTACTATTCTGCAGTTTCCGCTCGAGGCGTCATTCAGACCCTCGCTTGGCACCCAGTATTTATTATCTCTATGTCTGATCGCACTGGTTAGCTTATTCATGTGCTTCATGTTTGCATTTGTTATACCTTATGCCCGAACTGTCTTGCGAGTACTTTCATAGTACTCACCTGGCTTGTTGATTTGGCCAGATGTTGACGAAGGCGATCTCTTGGATGAAGAGTTTGATAGCGCGTCCGACGCCTAGAGGAGTCCCAGTCAGTCCTGCGCGATCCCGGATATTGGTCACTTATGTTGTTTACGCTTCCGCCACCCGAAATAAGTCTTCTCGAGCCTCACTCCGACGCTCGAAGAGCTGTAGTCTTCTGGAGGCATATCTCTCGCCCCGCGGTGATATCTCCACCATCGTTATTATCGTGAGTTAGTAGTTTGCCACCCTATCCGCCATATTGTTTTATCGGCGTGCATGTAATAAATTGTTGGGCAATCTCTGCTCAACTTTGTATTATATTTAGTACTCCTGGTACTTTTTCTTCTGTGACCAATGTTTTGTCTATCAGTGAGAAGGAATTCTTCCTCGCTGGTCCGTAACAGGGATTGGTTTCTCAATAATTATTTTATTGAAAAACCGGTCGTGACAAGCTTGGTATCAGAGCCAGGCTGACTGTAGGAAGCCACTAGGTGCGATCGCTAATCGGTTATTAGCATCTTTAGTGCTTCTTCAGCATTTTGCAATTGTAGCTATTTTCTGTTGGTCATCATAAAATTTATGACATGACTACTCAGAATTTTTGCCTACTTTTGTAGATGGCTGGCAGCGGCTGTGAGAATAGGGTGTTCACCAACGTGCCCGAGGGGTTTGTCAAGCTCCTCGTCTCCATCACCAAACTCGCAATCGGGCCATCAGCTCGCCCGGAGTTCACCCTCTATCAGCACAAGCTCAGTGACGACGTGTCTATGCACCAAGCCGTGGTGCAGTTCAGGGGAGGACGATCTGCTGCTCGCCATTTCCGTTTTACGGGAAGGGCCATGCCTACGGAGAGGCATGCTATGCAGATGGCTGCCCGCGAGGCGATAGCTCGCCTTCGGGACATCCTTCCTACGATGAAGACTCGTCGCTACCACTACCTCCCATGCCATGTGCCTTACACCAGCCACTATGCGTTTGCCTGCCATCGGGGAGAAAGAGACGAAGCCATCGAGATGGTTGTGGAGTATCTCAAGGCTCTGGAGGAGTCTTTCGACAACCTCGTAGATGATCTTGTGGCTGCCCGCATGGACCTAGTCCGGGGCGGTCCTGCCAGCCGGAAGGAGCTTCTCCACACGGCGCCGCCTCTGACATTCGTCTCGTCTTCAGCCTCGTATGCACCGGCCGTTTTGGCCACTGCTCGCCGTCTGCCTACCACTGAGGAGTTCGACCGAGTCATCGCTCCTACTCCAGTCAGAGCCGCACCGCCTGCCGCACGCGCTCTACCACCAGTCGCCCCCGCGCCATCACCGCAGCGCAGCATCACGCGCCAGGAGCCAGCTAGAGAGGAGGAGGTTGATTCTCCTGGACCGCTGAGCCTTGCCATCGGCAAGGGGAAGGAGATCCTCACCATCTCCGACTGAGAGCACCGAGTAGCCGCGTGTTATGTCTGCTTGTATGATGTGCTGTTTTATCTGTACGCTAGTTTGTATTGGTGTGTTTGCTGCCTTCCGGAGTAGTACGCTAGTTTTAAATAACATGTCAGGATTGTGTACGCGCATCTTGAGTGCTGTATCTTGTGTTTGCTTTCGCATGTAAGATTTTATGTTAAGCACTTCTTCTCCGTGAAAATCATTTGTGTTGCCTTTGCAAGGGTTTTCCTCGTGCTACACAGTTTTTCTCATGGGTTTTGCAAATGATACCCCCAGACTGGAAAAATGTCTCGCCCATGGACTCGCTCCATGCCCAATCAGCCAGAAGAGGTTTACGGGACACAGACCAGCAACAATTTCACTCAGGGTCAGTCCAGCCAACAAGACAGCGAAGCAGCACTGTCTCAAGTATGCCGTCTCTTCGAGCAAAGCCAGCAACAGCACCAAGAGATGATGAACCATGTCATCAACATGGGAAACCACCGTGAACACTATCAACCACATTCCAAGTTATCCGAGTTGCAGAAGACTCGCCCCTCAACTTTTGCTCACACCGATAGGCCGCTGGAAGCCGATGATTGGCTTCGTGAGATTGAAAGGAAACTGATTATTGCTCAATGCTCAGATCATGAGAAAGTGCTTTATGCACCACACTACCTTACTGGAGCAGCCGCAGCATGGTGGGAGAACTTCCTACACATGCATCCCAGGGAACACGACATCACCTGGGAAGAGTTCAAGGAAGGTTTCCGTGGGGCACACATCCCCAGGAGCATCCTAAAGATCAAGAAAAGAGAGTTTGATGACCTGAAGCAAAGAGGCATGTCCGTCACAGAATACAACGGCCAGTTTACCCAACTGTCTCGTTATGCCTACGACGAGCACATGACAGAAAACAAGAAGATGGAAAAATTCCTGGACGGCCTGGCACCAGCACTAAGATGCCAGCTGATTGTACACACCTTTCCGGATTTTAAGACGCTAGTGGACAAGGCCATCACCTTGGAAAATGAGCGCCGTAGTCTGGAAGATATCCGCAAGCGGAAGAGGGACAAGACGACTCTTGCCCGCAGCAACCGAGGCAAGGCTGAGGCCCCAAGGACAGACACAAGGAGATCCACGACTACTGAGCCAAGACCCGTCGGACATTTTCATGCCAGAGACAAGGAGTTCACATATCGTCCGGGAGTCACCTGCTATGCTTGCGGTCAGCAAGGGCACTATGCTAAACAGTGCCCGAAGCCAAGAGACTCGGCACCCAAGCCGAACAATGGTGGAAACAATCCCGCCCCCAAGCGCAACAACTTCAATCCCAACAACAACCACAGGAAGGGTCACCTGAACCATGTGACCAGGGAAGAAGCGCAGAATGCCCCAGACATCGTGCTCGGTACGTTCCCTGTCAACACAGTACCTGCCACGGTTTTGTTTGATTCTGGTGCTTCCCATTCGTTCATTTCGAAGAGTTTTGTTTCGCAACATGGTTTTCCGATACTCCCCTTGGAGAAGTCTATGATCATCAAGTCCCCCGGAAACAAGCAAATTGCTCAGGGTTACTGCCAAGGAGTGGTCATTGAGTTCGAAGGACTACCATTCCACGCGAATCTCATCGTGTTGGAGAGTAAAGGACTGGATGTCATTTTAGGAATGGACTGGTTAACCACCAACAAAGGATTCATCGACTGCTTCAATCGGACAGTGATTCTCACTCACCATCACGGCAAGACAATAAGAGTCTCCGCTCAAGAAAGGCCGCGGTCACAGAAACCAAAACTGAACAAGATGGGCATCGCAGAATTAAGAAAAGTGCCAGTGGTATGCGAGTTCCCTGATGTGTTCCCGGAAGAACTACCAGGTATGCCACCAGATCGAGAGATCGAATTCAGCATTGAATTAGCACCTGGCACCGCTCCCATTTATAAGAAACCGTATAGAATGGCACCCTCAGAATTGGTGGAGTTGAAGAAGCAGATAAAGGAATTACTGGACAAGGGGTTTATACGAGCCAGCTCCTCACCATGGGGTTCGCCCGTATTGTTCGCCAAGAAGAAGGATGGGACACTGAGACTGTGCATAGACTATCGAGCCCTCAATATGGTCACCATCAAAAACAAATACCCGATGCCACGGATAAATGATTTGTTTGACCAGCTCGCACAAGCTAAAGTATTTTCAAAGATTGATTTGAGATCAGGATACCATCAACTGAAGGTACGAACAGAGGATATCCCCAAGACAGCATTCACTTCCAGATATGGGTTATACGAGTTCACAGTGATGCCTTTTGGTCTAACAAACGCCCCCGCATTTTTCGTCCACCTCATGAACAAAGTGTTCATGAAATTCATGGACAAATTTGTGGTGGTATTCATTGACGACATTCTGGTTTACTCAAGGACACCAGAAGAACATGCTGAGCACCTCAGAATTGTTTTGGGAGAATTGAGGAAACATCAGTTGTACGCCAAATTTAGCAAATGCGAATTTTGGCTAAGACAAGTTGGTTTCTTAGGCCATATACTGAACCAAGAAGGCGTAGCCGTAGACCCAGAAAAGGTCAAAGCCATACTGGACTGGAAACCACCAGCCAACGTCACAGATGTGCGGAGTTTCCTAGGAATGGCCGGATATTACAGGAGATTTATTGAAGGATTCTCCACTGTGGCAAAACCTATGACCCAACTGCTCAAGAAGGACAGGAGATTCGTATGGACGGAAGCATGTGAGCAGAGCTTCCAAGAACTCAAGAAGAAACTGACAACCGCACCAGTTTTAACTGTGCCAGACATACACAAGAGTTTTGAAGTATATTGTGACGCGTCCCAAAAAGGTCTCGGATGTGTACTAATGCAGGATGGCAAAGTTGTCGCATATGCCTCCAGGCAACTGCGAAAGCATGAGGAAAATTACCCAACACATGACTTGGAGCTAGCAGCGGTCATACATGCACTCAAAGAGTGGAGGCACTTTCTGTTGGGAAATCGTTGTGAAATATATACGGACCATAAGAGCCTCAAATATATCTTCACACAGCCAGAGCTGAATTTACGCCAACGACGCTGGTTGGAACTGGTCAAAGACTACGACGTCGGCATCCACTACCACCCAGGAAAAGCAAATGTAGTAGCCGATGCCCTTAGTCGAAACCCCAGCCCGGACAGTGACGGTCAGCAAAACTTGAGGCCTGAGTTTCAGCGAGAGTTCACTCGGCTCAACATGATGTTAGTCTCCGAGGGCACCGTATCGAACCTGGAGATACAACCCACCCTAGTGGAACAAATCAAGAAGGCTCAACAGGGACATCCCAGTATCGAAGGCATAAAGAAGAAAATGAATACGTAGTAAGACTTCAGAATTCGTCACAGACAGTGAAGGAACATTGTGGTACCGAAACAGACTTTGCGTACCTAACATTGAGGAACTCAAGCAACAGATCTTGACGGAAAGCCACACCGCTCCATATTCGATCCATCCTGGAGGAACCAAAATGTACAAGGACATCCAGGAAAGATTTTGGTGGCACGGTATGAAAAGAGATATAGCCACATTCATTGCTTGTTGCGATTCATGTCAGCGTATCAAGGCCGAGCATCAAAAGCCAGCAGGGCTACTCCAGCCAAACAGAATACCGGAGTGGAAATGGGATGAAATAGGAATGGACTTCATTGTCGGATTACCCCGGTCACAACGCGGAAATGACGCCATATGGGTCATCACAGACCGACTAACCAAGGTTGCTCATTTCATTCCTGTAAGGACTACCTACTCCACACAAAGACTGGCAAAGCTCTACCTATCTCGTATAGTTTGCTTGCATGGAGTCCCGAAGACCATAATATCAGATCGAGGCACCCAATTCGTCTCCAAATTTTGGGATCACCTACAACAAGCTCTGGGCACGCAACTGGCTTTCAGTACAGCATACCACCCTCAGACAGATGGACAAACGGAACGTGTAAACCAAATCCTGGAGGATATGCTAAGAGCCTGTGTGCTCACCTATGGGTCCAGTTGGGAAGAGAGTTTGCCCTATGCCGAATTTGCGTACAACAACAGTTACCAAGCCAGCTTGCAAATGGCACCCTTTGAAGCATTGTACGGACGGAGGTGTCGTACCCCATTGAATTGGTCAGAAACAGGTGACAGCCGTATCTTCGGCCCAGATATGCTTAAGGAGGCCGAGGAAAAAGTTAAACAAATCAGGGACAGACTCAAGACAGCACAGAGCCGACAAAAGAGCTACTATGATCAGAAGCATCGTGAGGTCAGCTTTGAACCTGGTGATTCCGTATACCTCCGAGTATCTCCTATGAGGGGTCTGCAACGGTTCAAAATAAAGGGAAACTAGCCCCAAGGTTTATTGGACCATTTTGTGTAAAGGCACGTAGAGGCACGGTAGCCTACCAACTAGACCTACCCAAGGAGCTGTCAGACGTCCATGACGTATTCCACGTCTCGCAGTTGAGGAAATGTGTGAGTAACCCGGAGAAACATGTACCTCATGAGGACATTGATATGCAACCAGATCTCACCTACAGAGAAAGGCCAGTAAAGATTTTAGAAGAGTCTGAACGGAGGACCCGTCAGAAAACGACAAATTTTTCAGGGTTCAGTGGAGCAACCACACTGAGGATGAAGCCACATGGGAAAGGGAGGATTTCCTTCGAGCAGAGTATCCATATCTGTTTGAGGATCAGCAGAAATCTCGAGGACGAGATTTTTCCTAAGGGGGTAGGTGTTGTGACACCCAAGTTTTTATTTGGATTTTTTCAAAAAAAAAAATTTCAAGAGAACTCTCACTCTCAAATATCTTTCTTTATGGCAAAAATTTTATTTGGATTCACCCAAGATCTGCCTTTGACCTTGGAGGTTCTTGCTTTCTTTAGGACTCAAGACAAAATGGTTTTCATTTGGGAAAATAACTTTTGAAAACCTTTTCTTGAATTTGCACTATGGCTTTTGGAAAGCCTTTTGCCACTTTCAACAATTCCTTTTTGCCATGGCCCAAGTGCAAATGATCTCTCCTAACTCCTCCCTCACCTCTGGATCATGATTTACATCAAATCCAGCAAGTTGGACCTCCCCATGTATTTATTTTCCATTCAAATTCTATTCAAATATTTTTCTGCCTTCTATTCTACCACTTGGAGATTTACAAAGGAACTCCTCTTTCTGTTTTGATTTTTGGCCCCAAACTTCTTTCCCCTCCTAGTCCTTTGAACCCTCAACCTGGAACCATGAAGATCCACTGGTCTCCAGTTCAAAATTTTCAAACTACATCAGCTGCAAGTTTGGACCAGATTTGCCAAATTTGGTGAAATTCATTCAAAACTTTCTCCAAAAATTCCAAGTAAATACATGCAGCCCCTGGGTGCTTTGAGTGATCATCTCACCAAGTTACAGCTCCAGCAAAATTCATCTCTTTACCAAAACCTACTGTCGAACACCTGCAGTGCATGGTCACTGTCAAGTTCAGTTAGTTTCAGAGATTCAGTTCAGTGGCTACTGTCGTTTTCTTCAGAACGTGACATCGATCTCACCAGTGCCATCGCGTCGCCTTGCTCCTCGTCCTCGCCCTCTCGTTCCTGCACCGCACGAGTGCCTGGCATCTTGCGGGCGTCGGCGACGAGCAGCAGAAGGTGCGCCGCCCCGTGACCGACGCCGGCGGCGGCTTTGCGGACGCCAGCGGGAGACACGGCGCCGCCGACTCCACCCAGCGCCGCCCAAACCACCGGAGCCCGCCGCGTGGCCGTCCACTCCCCCGAATGCGCTGCCGCTCTCGTCGTGAACCCCAGGGCGCGGAGCGCGCTCTCTGCCGCCGTTGAGCTCGTGCGGTCACCTCACCGTGGACAGACGCCGTTACGCCAAGACTAACCACGTTCAGCTGCAAATCAAGTCCAGCAACATCCACTGATGCTTCTCGACCGCTCAAACCCCCTGCCAACCCACTGCTCCGCCGTAATCGCTCGCCGGAGGTTCTCCGTTCACGGCCACCCCGTCGAGCTGCCTATAAATAGGGGCCCCGAGCTTCAACTCGAGCACCCACCAGCCCTACACTTCCCCTAGAGCACGCCCAGCCACTGGAAGAGCCGCGAGGGGGTCTCCTTCCTCGACTCCGGCCGCCGCGATCCGCCACGGGGTCCAGCCCGATTCGCCCCCGTGTGTGCTCCGCAACCCCCATTCTCTTGCCAGTAGCTTCTCCTTGCATCACCCGTTCTGACCCGCGCCTCAATTCGTACTTTGCAGCCCTCCACCGGAGTTCCCCAACCTCACCCGAACCGCCGTCCGCCGGAGATAGTGTCGCCGTCGACGTGGTGCTCCCCGTTGGACGAGTCCACCACCCACCGACGCGGAAGAAGACACTGAAGCTCTTGGTACCCTCCGTTTCTCCTAACTCGCCGTGGTTCGACGCCGGCGTCCACCGCCGTCTTCGGGCGCCGGCGAGCTTTCAAACCTGACATGCGGGCCCCGCGTGTCAGCCTCTGTTTTATTTCCCCGAACCGTTTTCTGTTGGCGCCTTCGGGCAAATACGTCTTCTCTCTTGCGCTTGCGCATTCCAACCGAACCGTTTTCTGTTTTCTCAGTTAAAACCCTGGAACTTTTCTGTTTCATTACAGAAAGGTCCCTGGACAGAAACCTTTATAACTTTTTAATGAAAAGGTATTTTTGAGTGATTCTTTTTCTGTCCATCTCCAAATTTTGTCTAGTTTTTTATGGGATTTATTTGAAAAATATTTGGCAAAGTTTCTGTGCATGTGTTGGTTTTCACGTTAGTACCCCGTTTCGTGATTGCCGTAGGTTCCGGGAGAGGGGACGGAGCCGCGAACTTCGCCGAGCTAGACTCCGACTTCTCCGAACCAGGCAAGCATGTTTGAACATTTGATATGGCAGATGTTTTGCATGTTCATGTGAAAGTTTGTGCGTGGCATGTGAGTGTCGATAAGTGCCTCGTTGCTTGTAAGGCAACGACCCGGTTGTTCCGAAGTTGCGATGACCTCTGATGAGAGGTGGCCTAATCATGTGGTGACATGAAGGGCAGCAAGGTGGTACTGTTGTAGCATGCCAGCCTTGCGTCATCCGACTTCTTCGACGTTAACGTGGTTGGAGCCACGTTATCGATCTTTTCCCGTATGTTCCAAAGTTGCGATGACCTCTGATGAGAGGTGGCCTAATCATGTGGTGACATGAAGGGCAGCAAGGTGGTACTGTTGTAGCATGCCAGCCTTGTGTCATCCGACTTTTCCGACGTTAACATGGTTGGAGCCGTGTTATCGTCCCTTCCCCTTTCCGTGCTACCACATGTCTCATTGCCAGGATACGGTTTAGTAAGTTGGTAACCTCTTTCCGTGTACACACCAAACAGAGAGGCCGGGATGATGGTACCTTGGCCCAGGATTAAAGCCAGTCATTCGGTCAGGGGGCATGGGTGTTTCCGGTTGGGACCGAGAGGGGGGGCACCCCCTTATAGCGCGCGTATAGAAATTTGATCCCATGCTACGCGAGGTTGTAGCCTCCCCGACTCAGGGTTTTTCCTGAATGTTGCCGAGGGTGATCCCTGGCTTCGGATGGTTAAATTGGGTGTGTACTGGTTAGACGTGTTCCTTCCAGAACACCGTAGACGGAACTAGTCCCCGTGACTACTGAAATCCGTTGGCTGTGGTTAAGTACAAACTCTGCAGAGTCAATTCTTTCCAAATCATCGTATCCATAGTCAGGAATGTAGATTTTTATATCCAAATCTAGTCGTGTGAAAAACTTGCCCCCGGTGAACAAGCTCAAGCGGTAAAGTCTCAGATTTATTGTTATTCCTGTTGATGGACCAACATTATATTTGTCTCGTGCTTGTGATAAGTTATATTCCCGAATTATTGTATTGTTGTGTTACAATATAAGCCCTTTATGCGATGTCGCTCAGACGTCCGACTGTGGCATGTACTGTCTTTATTTTTCTGTTATAAGCCCTTTATGTGGTGTCGCCCCGACACCCGACTGCGGCATTATTATTCCGCATTTTCCTCTCGAGGAGTCTTTCAGACACTCGTTTGGCACCAGTATTATTATTCCGCATTTTCCTCTCGAGGAGTCTTTCAGACACTCGTTTGGCACCAGTATTATTATTCCGCATTTTCCTCTCGAGGAGTCTTTCGGACACTCGTTTGGCACCAGTATTATTATTCCGCATTTTCCTCTCGAGGAGTCTTTCAGACACTCGTTTGGCACCAGTATTATTATTCCGCATTTTCCTCTCGAGGAGTCTTTCAGACACTCGTTTGGCACCAGTATTACTATTCTGCAGTTTCCGCTCGAGGCGTCATTCAGACCCTCGCTTGGCACCCAGTATTTATTATCTCTATGTCTGATCGCACTGGTTAACTTATTCATGTGCTTCATGTTTGCATTTGTTATACCTTATGCCCGAACTGTCTTGCGAGTACTTTCATAGTACTCACCTGGCTTGTTGATTTGGCCAGATGTTGACGAAGGCGATCTCTTGGATGAAGAGTTTGATAGCGCGTCCGACGCCTAGAGGAGTCCCAGTCAGTCCTGCGCGATCCCGGATATTGTTCACTTATGTTGTTTACGCTTCCGCCACCCGCAATAAGTCTTCTCGAGCCTCACTCCGACGCTCGAAGAGCTGTAGTCTTCTGGAGGCATATCACTCGCCCCGCGGTGATATCTCCACCATCGTTATTATCGTGAGTTAGTAGTTTGCCACCCTATCCGCCGTATTGTTTTATCGGCGTGCATGTAATAAATTGTTGGGCAGTCTCTTCTCAACTTTGTATTATATTTAGTACTCCTGGTACTTTTTCTTCTGTGACCAATGTTTTGTCTATCAGTGAGAAGGAATTCTTCCTCGCTGGTCCGTATCAGGGATTGGTTTCTCAATAATTATTTTATTGAAAAACCGGTCGTGACAGATTCTTTTTCAATCAATATTTTAGATCCAATGATTTTATTCAAACAGCAAGTAAAACTTAAAATACGCTCCAAGCAAGACACATATCATGTGACGAATAAAAATATAGCTCCGAGTAAGGTATACCGATAGTTTTGAAGACGAAAGAGGGGATGCCTTCCAGGGCATCCCCAAGCTTAGGCGCTTGAGTCTTCTTTGAATATTAACTTGGGGTGCCTTGGGCATCCCCAAGCTTAGGGTCCTTCCACTCCTTATTCTCCTCATATCGATATCTCACCCAAAACTTGAAAACTTCAATCACACAAAACTTAACAAAACTTCGTGATATAGTTTAGTATGATAAAGAGCAAACCATTATCATTTCTACAATTTATATTGAGAAATATAAGTCATAGAAACTAGAAAACAAGCAAACTATGCAATGAAAACAGAATCTGTCAGAAACAGAACAGTCTGTAATGATCTGAGCATAAACCATACTTCTGCTACTACAAAAATTATGAAATAAATTTGTGGACGTGAGGAATTTGTATATTAATCTTCTGCAAAAAGAATCAACTCCAAATCACTCGTCTATAAAAAAATGACAGCTAATCTCGTGAGCGCAAAGTTTCTGTTTTTTACAGCAAGATCACATTGACTTTCACCCAAGTCTTCCCAAAGGTCTTACTTGGCACTTTATTGAAACAAAAGCTATAAAACATGATTACTACAGTAGCTTAATCATGTCAACACACAAAAACGGAAAGGGTAAATATTGGGTTGTCTCCCAACAAGCGCTTTTCTTTAATGCCTTTTAGCTAGGCATGATGATTTCAATGATGCTCACATAAAAGATAAGAATTGAAACATAAAGAGAGCATCATGAAGAATATGACTAGCACATTTAAATATAACCCACTTCCTATGCCTAGGGATTTTGTGATCACACAATTTATGGGAACAAGAATCAACTAGCATAGGAAGGCACAACAAGTATAACTTCAAAACTTTAAGCACATAGAGAGGAAACTTGGTATTATTGCTACTCCTACAAGCATATATTCCTCCCTCATAATAATTTTCAGTGGCATCATGAATGAATTCAACAATATAAAACTCACATAAAAGCATTCTTTTCATGATCTACAAGCATAGAAATTTTTCTACTCTCCACATAAGCAAAACTCTTCTCATTCGGAATAGTGGGATCACTAATTCCTAAAGTTGACACTTTTCCAAACCCACTTTAGATGATATTATTATTCATACTCCAAAAGATATAAGTGAAGTTCATGGAGGATTCTACAATTAATATAGACCAACCAATATCCAAGCTCAAAATATATAAGTGAAGCACACAAAGCATTCTATAAAACCATACTCAAATGATTTAAGTGAAGCACAAAGAGCAATTCTATAAGATCATACTTAAAAGATACAAGTGAAGCACATGAAGTATTCTATAAATCAATGAAGAGCTATATCATACTAGCATGATTCTTAAATAAAAATAAAAACACAAAGGACACAAATCATGTGAACAAAACAAAAACCGAGGTATACCGATATTTGTTGAAGAAGAAAGATGGGATGCCAACCGGGGCATCCCCAAGCTTAGATACTTGAGTATCCTTTGAAATATTTACTTGGGGTGCCTTGGGCATCCCCAAGCTTGAACTCTTGCCTCTCTTTATTCTTCTCATATCGGTAACTCCTTGTTCTTCGAACACTTCATTCACAAAAACTTAAACAAAAACTTTGTGAGATCCGTTAGTGTAATAAAGTAAACTATCACTTTAAGGTACTGTAATTAACTCATTCTTTATTTATATTGGTGTTAAACCTACTGTATTCCAACTTCTATATGGTTCATACCCCCCGATACTAGCCATAGATTCATCAAAATAAGCAAACAACACGCGAAAAACAGAATCTGTCAAAAACAGGACAGTCTGTAGTAATCTGGAAGTTTAGTAAACTTCTGTAACTTCAAAAATTATGAAATAAATTTGAAAAATTGAAACATTTGTACATAAGTAATGTGAAACAAGTTTCAGACCCATTTGACCTTCCAGTAAAAAATATAAAATCACACACTACAGCCAAAGTTTTTGTTTTTGTTCTGCACATAGTAAACAAGCAATCTAATCATCCTAAGACCAAAGCTTGGCACATTATTTTTATAATACAATGGATATACACAAAAGGGATAATTATTTACAGAGAAACTTCCATGAAAAATTATACAATGTTTCCGTGAGCATGAACACAAGTGCTCAAGGTCGACCCTCACTTCTTCAATGCATAACTTTCCAATCACTTCTCTTTTTGAAAAACTTTTAGGCATGAGAGGCAAGTAAATTTTTTTTGTATATTCATTATTTTAAAAAAAATTGTATGTTTCACCCACAACTAAACAGAAACAAAAAGGAAAAACAAAATCTACTTAGTTAAGAAAGCAAACAAGCACACACGAGAATATCAACCCCACGCTATTGCTCCCCGGCAACGGCGCCAGGAAAGAGCTTGATAATCCCCAAGTGCAGGGAATCATCGTAGCAATTTCCAAAGGTGGAAGTGATAAGTATGGAGTGTCGAACCCACAAGGAGCTAAAGGTAAGATCAATATTCTCTCAAGTCCTATCTGGCACTGATACGACTCTACGTACACCGAACGTTTGCTTCCAACTAGAAACGAGAAATAAAACTACGTTGTGGGTATGAAGAGGATAACTTTGCATGATATCGGAGAGCTAAAATATAAAAGTAGGTGCTGTTATCATAAAGTTAGAATATATTACTAAATATTATAAATAGCGAGTGTGGAATAATGGTGGATCGGTGTGCGGAATTGTCCTAGGCAATTGTTAACAAGACCGATAGTCGTCATTGCAATTTCATATGAGGGAGAGGCATAAGCTAACATACTTTCTCTACTTGGATCATATGCACTTATGATTGGAACTCTAGCAAGCATCCGCAACTACTAAAGATCATTAAGGTAAAACCCAAGCATAGCATTAAAGCATCAAGTCCTCTTTATTCCCATACGCAACAACCCCCTTACTCGGGTTTGTGTTTCAGTCACTCACCAACCCACTATATGCGAATCATGAACGTATTGCAACACCCTACAGCGGGAATCCCTCACGCTTGCGCGGCACGGAGGGCACCATAGGACAGCACCAAAATAAAACATACAACTCGTACCAATCTATATCATCAATCAACCCAAAGACAAAGGATATCTACTCAAAACATCATAGGATGGCAACACATCATTGGATCATAATATGTGGCATAAAGCACCATGTTCAAGTAGGGATTACAGCGGGGTGCGGGAGAGTGGACCGCGTAAAAGAGATGAGGATGGTGATGATGATGGTGATGTTGATGAAGACGATCACCACGGCGATGATTCCCCTCTCGATGGCACTCTGGTGCCACCAAGAGAGAGGAGGAGAGGTTCTTCCCTTTGTGCTTCTTCCTCCATGGCCTCCCCCCTAGATGGGGAGAGGGTATCCCTCTGGTCCTTGGCCTTCATGGCGATGATGGCCTCTCCAGGATCCTCCTCCATGGCCACCGGTGATGATGGCCCCCTCCGGCAGGGTGCCGGAGAGGGCCTAGATTGATTTCTCGTGGCTAGAGAGGCTTGCGGCGGCGGAACTTCCGATCTAGGTTTCTTTCTGGAAGTTTGTGTATATATAGGAGAAGTTGGCGTTGATTTCACATCAGGGGGGTCACCGAGGCGTCCACGAGGCAGGGGGCGCGCCCTACCCCCCTGGGCGCGCCCCCACCCTTGTGGGTGCCTCGGGACTCCCCTGGTCCATCTCCGGTGCTCCGTGGGCTTCTTCTGGTCCAAAAATAGGCTCCGTGAAATTTCAGGTCAATTGGACTCCGTTTGGTTTTCCTTTTCTACGATACTCAAAAACAAGGAAAAAACAGGAACTGGCACTGGGCTCTGGGTTAATAGGCTAGTCCCAAAAATAATATAAAACAAGATATAAAAGCCCATTAAACATCCAAGATAGATAATATAACAGCATGAATACTTCATAAATTATAGATACGTTGGAGACGTATCAAAGCCTCCCACTTATGATTAATCCCTCTCGCAAGCATCCGCAACTACGAAAGAAGAATTAAGATAAAAGCTAACCATAGCATTAAACATATGGATCCAAATCAGCCCCTTACGGAATAACGCATAAACTAGGGTTTAAGCTTCTATCACTCTGGCAACCCATCATCTAATAACTACTCCACAATGCATTCCCTTAGGCCCAAAGATGGTGAAGTGTCATGTAGTCGACGTTCACATAACACCGCTAAGGGAATCAACAACATACATATCATCAAAATATCGAACGAATACCAAATTCACATGATTACTTATGACAAGACTTCTCTCATGTCCTCAAGAACAAAAGTAACTACTCACAAAACATATTCATGCTCAAGATCATAGGGGTATTGAATAGCATAATAGATCTGAACATATGATCTTCCAACAAAAAAACCAACTAGCATCAACTACAAGATGTAATCAACTCTACTAGCAACCCACAGGTACCAATCTGAGGTTTTGATACAAAGATTGAATACAAGAGATGAACTAGGGTTTGAGATAAGATGGTGTTGTTGAAGATGTTGATGAAGATTGGCCCTCCCACGATGAGAGGGTTGTTGGTGATGATAATGGCTTCGATTTCCCCCTCGCGGAGGGAAGTATCCCCGGCGGGATCTCTCCGCCGGAGAGCAAAAGTGCTCCTGCCCAAGTTCCACCTCGAGACGGCGGCGATTCATTCCGAATGTCCTATTCTTACTTTTTTTTTCTAGGGCAGATGAGCTTATATACCAAAACATGGGCACCGGAGACTGGCCAAGGGCACCACTACCCACCAGGGCGCGCTAGGGGGGTAGGCGCGCCCTGGTGCCTAGTGGGCACCTGGGTGGCCCCCTATGGTATTTATTTCTCCAATAATTTTTTATATATTGCAAAATAAATCTCCGTATAATTTCAACTCATTTGGAGATGTGCATAATAGGTATCTCTGACATAGCTTTTTCAGGTCCAGAATTCCAGCTGTCGGTAATCTCCCTCTTTGTGTAAACCTTGCATATTATGAGAGAAAATGCATTAGAATTACTCCACAAAGTGTTATATCGATTGAAAACACTATAAATAACAGTAAGAAAACATGATGCAAAATGGGCATATCATCGCCTCACATGCTCCGCCGCCACATACGGCGAGCACGCATATTGGCCTCTCACATCCTGACTGATCCCGTCTAGCTAACTAGGGTTCACCGCCGATGAGAGAAGAGATTTCTAGTCTGGAGGGATGTACCTTTGCTCCAAAGGTTTTGGTGGGGGCACGTGGCGGCGGTGAACCCTAGAAGAAGAGGGAGGGTCAAGCGACACGAGGATGGGAAGGGTCGTGCAATTCAGATTTTGGTGGAAGGGTGAAAAAAATCAGCGTGGAGGGGTGGTGGTGGGAGATGGAGACGAAAATAAAACCTGAACTCAGATTACCAATTCTCCTTTAATAGTATTAGATAATTGCACATGGGTTTCATGTTGGGTTCTACGGTAGGGTGCGTCGACTGCAAATTAAAATTTTCCTACGCGCAGAACAACCAGGAACATGCTACGCGAGATGGATCACAAATCATTACCACTAAACGCGCACTGCCGTGCAGCGGAAGAAGAGTTGGGGCAGCGCGTCCGCGTGGATCGTCTCCTCCTCGTCCGATCTCCCTTGAACAACCAGTTGTCTGGTCCCACGTACAAGTTCGCTGGAGCGGCGAAGGTGCACCGCCTCTAACGGTATCTGCGCGTGCAGGAGGAACACCGTGCCGTGGACTGCTAGGTCCGATCACACAGTCGGCGTCGTGTGGAGGTGGCTATTCGCAACACATGCAAACCCTAGTGACAACACCGAAGCGATCAACCTCTTGAGTGTGCCACACCTCCACTTTATATAGGCGTCCGTCGCGGGCTCAACACTTGGGCCTCGCACGGACCCTAAAGCCCAAAATCTGTTCGGCCGGGATCCGAGTCCGAGTAGGATCACATCTAACTCGTGGAGTACGATCCGGCCTCACAGGTTCCTTCCCTTAAGCACGCGACCCCTTAGGTTCAAGTCGGCTTGGTCGCAGGTCGGATCACCTCCGACCTGCTCGGCTGGTAGCGGCCTCTAGCAAGGCATGCCAACCACCAAGTAGACAATGAAGCTACTTAGGCGAACCTGTACATCACACTTCCATTCCTTTTGCCACACGATATATGTTGTCGGGCTCAAGGCGAGTCTGTCATCCTTGTGCTAGCCCGACCTCTTTCTCGTTCCAGTGATGCCGACCACAAACCGAATTATCACATAATCTTTGTCGCATGGCCATGCTTATCCTGGTCGGATCACACGAGGGGCCCAGAGTGTATCTCTCCTGATCGGAGGGGGAAATCCCATCTTTCTCGACCATGTCTCGCAACATGGGTCTGGACAAGCCTGAAACCTGCCTTTGTAACTACCCAGTCACGGAGTAGCGTTTGGTCGGCCCAAAGCAGGTCTGTCACCATCCTGAGTACATGCGCCAACTCAGGTCTTAGGACATAGAACGTATGTTGTACTAGAGACTCACAGATGACATATCGCTGCGTCTCATAGTTGGGTCTGTCCGACTCGGACCTTATCTCGACTCGGATCCGACTACGTCGAATCCGACCAGATCCTTCCAAGTCCATATTATCCGGTTAGCATTCAATGCTCCATGTCTAGTGAGACCAAGCCATCGACCGTGTCATATGCTAGTGTGGCTGCGCGTCCACACAGCCCTTTCGACTAGGGACCTTTTAGGACAGTAATCATACAATGCATAGTCCCACAAACAAGTCATGTACCTGCTGATATACATCATTGATAATGTCCAAGGATTATCTTTATTCATAAACACATAGGAAATATCATCATACATGATTGCCTCTAGGGCATATCTCCAACAGTCTCCCACTTGCACTAGAGTCAATCAAATAGACATCGAATGCCCATAGCTCTAACGTGCCCCTCATGCTTGGGTTGTGGAAGCGGCTTAGTCAACGGATCTGCAACATTTGCATCCGTGTGAATTATGCATAACTCTACATCACCATTCTTTACGATCTTTTGTATCAGGTGATATTTCCGATCTATGTGTCTGACCTTGTGGTGATTCCTCGGCTCCTTGGCTTGTGCGATGGCACCAGAATCACAATAAAGGTCTAACAGTTTTACCGAGGCTGGGAAAATACAAAGATCATCCAGAAAATGCCGGATCCAAACACCTTCCTTTGCAGCTTCACAAGCCGCAATGTATTCGGGTTCTGTGGTAGAATCGGCCACCGTATCTTGCTTGGAACTCGTCCAGCTCACTGCCCCTCCGTTCATGACGTACACGAATCCGGACTGTGATCGACAATCATCTCTGTCGGTTTGGAAACTAGCATCGGCGTAACCCCTTACGACGAGCTCTTCCTCACCTCAATAAATTAGGAACATCTCTTTAGTCCTTTTCAGGTACTTCAAAATAGTCTTTACCGCTGACCAGTGACTCTCACCTGGGTTGGCCGGGTATCTGCTTGTTAGGCTTATTGCAAAAGCAACATCAGGCCTTGTACATATCATGGCATACATGATGGATCCGATTGCCGAGGCATACGGAATCCTACTCATCCTGCTTTGCTCATCAGATGTCGAAGGACTCCGAGTCTTATACCATGTGAGAGTGGCAAGAACCCTTTCTTCGCCTCACTCATGTCGAACCGCTTCAACACTTTATCTATGTACGTGCTCTGGCTCAAGCCGATCAGCCTCCTCAATCTATCTCTATAGATCTTAATGCCCAATATGTAAACCGCTTCACCAAGGTCCTTCATTGAAAACTTTCAATTCAATGATTCCTTGACCGAGTTCAGCATCGAAACATCGTTTCCAATCAACAATATGTCATCCACATACAAGATCAAAAACACTATCGATCTCCCACTTAACTTCTTGTATAAACAAGTGTCCTCTTCGCTTTTGATGAAACCGAGACTAGTGACGACCTCATCAAAACGAATGTTCCAACTCCGAGATGCTTGCCTCAACCCATAAATGGATCTCTTGAGCTTGCATACCTTACTAGCGCTAGTCGGATCAACAAAACCCTCGAGTTGTATCATATACACGTCCTCGGTTAAATTTCCGTGAAGGAAAGCCGTTTTGACATCCATCTGCCATATCTCGTAATCGAAATATGCAGCTATAGCTAGTACGATCCTCACCGACTTCAGCATCGCTACCGGCGAGTAAGTCTCGTCGTAGTCAATTCCTTGAACTTGTCCATAACCTTTAGCGACAAGCCGAGCTTTGTGGATCTGAACATTTCCATCCACATCGGTTTTCTTCTTAAAGACCCATTTGCAACCAATGGTTGTTACGCCAGGCGGCGGATCAACCAAGTCCCAGACTTGATTCTCATCCATGGACTTTAACTCGGATCTCATGGCTTCCAGCCATGCCTCGGAATCTGGGCTCACCATTGCTTCGGCATACGTGGCCGGCTTGTCGCTTTCTAGCAACAATACATCACGCACTCTGTGCAATCTTTCCGACCTCCATGATTCCGGTGCCGCTTCCACTACGGGTTCCCTGACTGGCTCCGATATGATCTCATCACCAGTCGAGCCGTCCCCGAGTGGTCCTCGAATTTCTTCGAGTCGAACCGTCCTCCCACTGGCCTCCCGACTGAGAAACTCTTTCTCAAGGAAAACCCCGTTCCGAGCAACAAACACTTTTTTCTCTTCCCGGTTGTAGAAGCTATATCCCAAGGTTTCCCTCGGATATCCCACGAATATGCATTTATCCGACTTAGGTGTAAGCTTTGCTACCTCTTGAGCACAGCGTTGGTTTTCCCTTGAAGAGGAAAGGGTGATGCAGCAAAGTAGCGTAAGTATTTCCCTCAGTTTTTGAGAACCAAGGTATCAATCTAGTAGGAGGCCACACGCAAGTCCCTCGTACCTACACAAACAAATAAGAACCTTGCAACCAACGCGATAAAGGGGTTGTCAATCCCTTCACGGCCACTTGCAAAAGTGAGATCTGATAGAGATAATACGATAAATATTTTTGGTATTTTTGTTTTATAGATTGAAAAGTAAAGATTGCAAAATAAACGGCGCCAGAAATTGCTAGTTGTTGGGAGATTAATATGATGGAAAATAGACCCAGGGGCCATAGGTTTCACTAGTGGCTTCTCTCAAGATAGCATAAGTATTACGGTGGGTGAACAAATTACTGTCGAGCAATTGATAGAAAAGTGCATAGTTATGAGAATATCTAGGCATGATCATGTATATAGGCATCACGTCCGCAACAAGTAGACCGAACGATTCTGCATCTACTACTATTACTCTACACATCGACCGCTATCCAGCATACATCTAGAGTATTAAGTTCATAAGAACAGAGTAACGCATTAGGCAAGATGACATGATGTAGAGGGATAAACTCAAGCAAATGATATTAACCCCATCTTTTTATCCTCGATGGCAACAATACAATACATATCGGTTCCTCTTCTGTCACTGGGATCGAACACCGCAAGATTGAACCCAAAGCTAAGCACTTCTCTATTGCAAGAAAGATCAATCTAGTAGGCCAAACCAAACTGATAATTCGAAGAGACTTGCAAAGATAACAAATCATACATAAAAGAATTCAGAGGAGATTCAAATATTGTTCATAGATAATCTTGATCATAAACCCACAATTCATCGGATCTCGACAAACACACCGCAAAAAGAGTTACATCGAATAGATCTCCAAGAAGATCGAGGTGAACTTTGTATTGAGATCCAAAGAGAGAGAAGAAGTCATCTAGCTAATAACTATGGACCCGAAGGTCTGAGGTAAACTACTCACACATCATCGGAGAGGCTATGTTGTTGATGTAGAAGCCCTCCTTGATCAATGCCCCCTCCGGCGGAGCGCCGGAAAAGGCCCCAAGATGGGATCTCGCGGGTACAGAAGGTTGCAGCGGTGGAAATAGGGTTTCGTGCTGCTCTCGGATGTTTTCGGGGTACATGGGTATATATAGGAGGAAGAAGTAGGTCGGTGGAGCTGCGAGGGGCCCACGGGGGTGGGGGCGCGCCCAGGGGGCAGGCACGCCTCCCTGCCTCGTGGCTTCCTCGCTTCTTTCTTGACATCCACTCCAAGTCCCCTGGATTGCGTTTGTTCCAAAAATCACTCTCCCGAAGGTTTCATTCCGTTTGGATTCCGTTTGATATTCCTTTTTTGTGAAACACTGAAATAGGCAAAAAAACAGCAATCTGGGCTGGGCCTCCGGGTAGTAGGTTAGTCCCAAAAATAATATAAAAGTGTATAATAAAGCCCATTAAACATCCAAATAAGATAATATAATAGCATGGAACAATCAAAAATTATAGATACGTTGGAGACGTATCAAGCATCCCCAAGCTTAATTCCTGCTCGTCCTCGAGTAGGTAAATGATAAAAACAGAATATTTGATGTGGAATGCTACCTAGCATATTTGTCAATGTAATTTTCTTTATTGTGGCATGAATATTCAAATATGAAATATTCAAGATAAAAGTTTAATATTGACATAAAAATAACAATACTTCAAGCATACTAACTAAGCAATTATGTCTTCTCAAAATAACATGGCCAAAGTAAGTTTATCCCTACAAAATCATATAGTTTGGCTATGTTCCATCTTCGTCACACAAAATATTCAAATCATGCACAACCTCGGTTTCAGCCAAGAAATTGTTTCATACTTTAGAATTTTCAAACTTTTTCAACTTTCGCGCAATACATGAGCGTGAGCCATGGACATAGCACTATGGGTGGAATAGAATATGATGATGGGGGTTGTGTGGAGAAGACAAAAAAGGAGAAAGTCTCACGTTGACGCGGCTAATCAACGGGCTATGGAGATGCCCATCAATTGATGTCAACGCAAGGAGTAGGGATTGCCATGCAACGGATGCACTAGAGCTATAAATGTATGAAAGCTCAACAAAAGAAACTAAGTGGGTGTGCACCCAACTTGCTTGCTCACGAAGACCTAGGGAATTTGAGGAAGCCCATTGTTGGAATATACAAGTCAAGTTCTATAATGAAAAATTCCCACTAGTATATGAAAGTGACAAAACAAGAGACTCTCTATCATAAAGATCATGGTGCTACTTTGAAGCACAAGTGTGGAAAAAAGAGATAGTAGCATTGTCCCTTTTTTATTTCTTTTTTTTGGGCCTTCTTTTTTTTGGCCTTTCTCTTTTTTGGGGGGACAATGCTCTATGAATGATGATCATCACACTTCTATGTATTTACAACTCAATGATTACAACTCGATACTAGAACAAAATATGACTCTATATGAATGCCTCTAGCGGTGTACCGGGATGGGCAATGAATCAAGAGTGACATGTATGAAATAATATGCATGGTGGCTTTGCCACAAATACGATGTCAACTACATGATCATGCATGGCAATATGACAATAATGAAGTGTGTCATAATAAATGAAACGGTGGAAAGTTGCATGGCAATATATCTCGGAATGGCTATGGAAATGCCATGATAGGTAGGTATGGTGACTGTTTTGAGGAAGATATAAGGAGGTTTATGGGTGATAGAGCGTATCATATCACGGGGTTTGGATGCACCGACGAAGTTTGCACCAACTCTCAAGGTGAGAAAGGGCAATGCACGTTACCGAAGAGGCTATCAATGATGGAAGGATGAGAGTGCGTATAATCCATGGACTCAACATTAGTCATAAAGAACTCTCACACTTATTGCAAAAATCTACAAGTCATCAAAACCAAGCACTACACGCATGCTCCTAGGGGAAGGGTTGGTAGGAGTTAACCATCGCGCGATCCCGACCTCCACACAAAGGATGACACTCAAAGAACACCTCATGTTTCAAATTTGTTACACAACGGTCACCATACGTGCATGCTACGGGACTTGCAAACTTCAACACAAGTATTTCTCAATTTCACAATTACTCAACTAGCACAACTTTAATATCACTATCTCCATATCTCAAAACAATCATTAAGTATCAAACTTCTCATAGTATTCAATGCACTTTATATGATAGTTTTTATTATACCTATCTTGGATGCCTATTATATTAGGACTAATTTCAACCAAAGCAAATTACCATGTTGTTCTAAAATACTCTCAAAATAATTTAAGTGAAGCATGAGAAATCAATAATTTCTATAAAATAAAACCACCACCGTGCTCTAAAAGATATAAGTGAAGCACTAGAGCAAAATTATCTAGCTCAAAAGATATAAGTGAAGCACATAGAGTATTCTAATAAATTCTGATTCATGTGTGTCTCTCCCAAAAGGTGTGTACTGTTGGGAATCGTAGCATAATTTAAATTTTTTCCTACGCTCACCAAGATGCATCTATGGAGTATAATAGCAACGAGGGGAAGGGAGTGCATCTACATACCCTTGTAGATTGCGAGCGGAAGCGTTCCAATGAACGTGGATGACGGAGTCGTACTCGCCGTGATCCAAATCACCGATGACCGAGTGCCGAACGGACGGCACCTCCGCGTTCAACACACGTACGGTGCAGCGACGTCTCCTCCTTCTTGATCCAGCAAGGGGGAAGGAGAGGTTGATGGAGATCCAGCAGCACGACGGCGTGGTGGTGGATGCAGCGGGATGTCGGCAGGGCTTCGCCGAGCTTATACGAGAGAGAGAGGTGTTGCAGGGGAGGAGGGAGGTGCCCAAGGCTGTAATATCGCTGCCCTCCCTCCCCCCCCTTTATATAGGCTCCTGGGAGGGGGGGCGCCGGCCAGATCCCATCTAGGGTGGGTGGCGGCGGCCAAGGGGGTGCCTTGCCCCCCAAGGCAAGTGGGAAGCCCCCCACCCTAGGGTTCCCAACCCTAGGCGCATGGGGGAGGCCCATGGGGGGGCGCCCAGCCCACTAGGGGCTGTTTCCATTCCCACTTCAGCCCATGGGGCCCTCCGGGATAGGTGGCCCCACCCGGTGGACCCCCGGGACCCTTCCAGTGGTCCCGGTACAATACCGGTAACTCCCGAAACTTTCCCGGTGGCCGAAACTTGACTTCCTATATATAATTCTTCACCTCCGGACCATTCCGGAACCTCTCGTGACGTCCGGGATCTCATCCGGGACTCCGAAAAACTTTCGGGTTTCCGCATACACATATCTCTACAACCCTAGCGTCACCGAACCTTAAGTGTGTAGACCCTACGGGTTCGGGAGACATGCAGACATGACCGAGACGCCTCTCCGGTCAATAACCAACAGCGGGATCTGGATACCCATGTTGGCTCCCACATGTTCCACGATGATCTCATCGGATGAACCACGGTGTCGAGGATTCAATCAATCCCGTATGCAATTCCCTTTGTCAATCGGTATGTTACTTGCCCGAGATTCGATCGTCGGTATCCCAATACCTTGTTCAATCTCGTTACCGGCAAGTCTCTTTACTCGTACCGCAATGCATGATCCCGTGACTAACGCCTTAGTCACATTGAGCTCATTATGATGATGCATTACCGAGTGGGCCCAGAGATACCTCTCCGTCACACGGAGTGACAAATCCCAGTCTCGATCCGTGCCAACCCAACAGACACTTTCGGAGATACCCGTAGTGCACCTTTATAGTCACCCAGTTACGTTGTGACGTTTGGCACACCCAAAGCACTCCTACGGTATCCGGGAGTTGCACGATCTCATGGTCTAAGGAAAAGATACTTGACATTGGAAAAGCTCTAGCAAACGAAACTACACGATCTTTTATGCTATGCTTAGGATTGGGTCTTGTCCATCACATCATTCTCCTAATGATGTGATCCCGTTATCAATGACATCCAATGTCCATAGTCAGGAAACCATGACTATCTGTTGATCAACGAGCTAGTCAACTAGAGGCTTACTAGGGACACGTTGTGGTCTATGTATTCACACATGTATTACGATTTCCGGACAATACAATTATAGCATGAACAATAGACAATTACCATGAACAAAGAAATATAATAATAACCATTTATTATTGCCTCTAGGGCATATTTCCAACAGTCTCCCACTTGCACTAGAGTCAATAATCTAGTTACATTGTGATGAATCGAACACCCATTGCGTCCTGGTGTTGATCATGTTTTGCTCTAGGGAGAGGTTTAGTCAACGGATCTGCTACATTCAGGTCCGTATGTACTTTACAAATATCTATGTCTCCATTTTGAACACTTTCACGAATGGAGTTGAAGCGACGCTTGATATGCCTGGTCTTCCTGTGAAACCTGGGCTCCTTCGCAAGGGCAATAGCTCCAGTGTTGTCACAGAAGAGAGTCATCGGGCCCGACGCATTGGGAATCACCCCTAGGTCGGTAATGAACTCCTTCATCCAGACTGCTTCCTGTGCTGCCTCCGAGGCTGCCATGTACTCCGCTTCACATGTAGATCCCGCCACGACGCTTTGCTTGCAACTGCACCAGCTTACTGCTCCTCCATTCAAAATATACACGTATCCGGTCTGTGACTTCGAGTCATCCAGATCTGTGTCGAAGCTAGCGTCGACGTAACCCTTTACGACGAGCTCTTCGTCACCTCCATAAACGAGAAACATATCCTTAGTCCTCTTCAGGTACTTCAGGATATTCTTGACCGCTGTCCAGTGTTCCATGCCGGGATTACTTTGGTACCTTCCTACCAAACTTACGGCAAGGTTTACATCAGGTCTGGTACACAGCATGGCATACATAATAGACCCTATGGCCGAGGCATAGGGGATGACACTCATCTTTTCTCTATCTTCTGCCGTGGTCGGGCATTGAGCCGTGCTCAACTGCACACCTTGCAATACAGGCAAGAACCCCTTCTTGGACTGATCCATATTGAACTTCTTCAATATCTTGTCAAGGTATGTACTCTGTGAAAGACCAATGAGGCGTCTTGATCTATCTCTATAGATCTTGATGCCTAATATATAAGCAGCTTCTCCAAGGTCCTTCATTGAAAAACACTTATTCAAATAGGCCTTTATACTTTCCAAGAATTCTATATCATTTCCCATCAATAGTATGTCATCCACATATAATATGAGAAATGCTACAGAGCTCCCACTCACTTTCTTGTAAACACAGGCTTCTCCATAAGTCTGTGTAAACCCAAACGCTTTGATCATCTCATCAAAGCGAATGTTCCAACTCCGAGATGCTTGCACCAGCCCATAGATTGAGCGCTGGAGCTTGCATACTTTGTTAGCATTCTTAGGATCGACAAAACCTTCCGGCTGCATCATATACAACTCTTCCTTAAGGAAGCCGTTAAGGAATGCCGTTTTGACGTCCATCTGCCATATCTCATAATCATAGTATGCGGCAATTGCTAACATGATTCGGACGGACTTCAGCTTCGCTACGGGTGAGAAAGTCTCATCGTAGTCAACCCCTTGAACTTGTCGATAACCCTTAGCGACAAGTCGAGCTTTGTAGATGGTCACATTACCATCTGCGTCCGTCTTCTTCTTAAAGATCCATTTGTTTTCTATGGCTCGCCGCTCATCGGGCAAGTCAGTCAAAGTCCATACTTTGTTTTCATACATGGATTCTATCTCGGATTTCATGGCTTCTAGCCATTTGTCGGAATCCGGGCCCGCCATCGCTTCTTCATAGTTCGAAGGTTCACCGTTGTCTAACAACATGATTTCCAGGACAGGGTTGCCGTACCACTCTGGTGCGGAACGTGTCCTTGTGGACCTACGAAGTTCAGTAACTTGATCCGAAGCTTCATGATCATCATCATTAACTTCCTCCCCAGTCGGTGTAGGCACCACAGGAACATTTCCCCGCGCTGCGCTACTTTCCGGTTCGGAAGGGGTGACTATCACCTCATCAAGTTCCACTTTCCTCCCACTCAATTCTTTCGAGAGAAACTCCTTCTCTAGAAAGGACCCGTTCTTGGCAACGAAGATCTTGCCTTCGGATCTGAGGTAGAAGGTATACCCAATAGTTTCCTTAGGGTATCCTATGAAGACGCATTTTTCCGACTTGGGTTCGAGCTTTTCAGGTTGAAGTTTCTTGACATAAGCATCGCATCCCCAAACTTTTAGAAACGACAGCTTAGGTTTCTTCCCAAACCATAATTCATACGGTGTCGTCTCAACGGATTTCGACGGAGCCCTATTTAAAGTGAATGCGGCAGTCTCTAAAGCATAGCCCCAAAATGAGAGCGGTAAATCGGTAAGAGACATCATAGATCGCACCATATCCAATAGAGTGCGATTACGACGTTCGGACACACCATTTCTCTGAGGTGTTCCAGGCGGCGTGAGTTGTGAAACTATTCCACATTTCCTTAAGTGTGCACCAAACTCGTGACTTAAATATTCTCCACCACGATCTGATCGTAAGAATTTTATTCTCCTGTCACGTTGATTCTCAACCTCACTCTGAAATTCCTTGAACTTTTCAAAGGTTTCAGACTTGTGTTTCATTAGGTAGACATACCCATATCTACTTAAGTCATCAGTGAGAGTGAGAACATAACGATATCCTCCGCGAGCCTCAACACTCATTGGACCGCACACATCGGTATGTATGATTTCCAATAAGTTGGTTGCTCGCTCCATTGTTCCGGAGAACGGAGTCTTGGTCATCTTACCCATGAGGCATGGTTCGCACGTGTCAAATGATTCGTAATCAAGAGACTCCAAAAGTCCATCTGCATGGAGCTTCTTCATGCGCTTGACACCAATGTGACCAAGGCGGCAGTGCCACAAGTATGTGGGACTATCGTTATCAACTTTACATCTTTTGGTATTCACACTATGAATATGTGTAACATCACGTTCGAGATTCATCAAGAATAAACCATTGACCAGCGGGGCATGACCATAAAACATATCTCTCAAATAAATAGAACAACCATTATTCTCGGATTTAAATGAGTAGCCATCTCGAATTAAACGAGATCCAGATACAATGTTCATGCTCAAAGCTGGCACTAAATAACAATTATTGAGGTTTAAATCTAATCCCATGGGTAGATGCAGAGGTAGCGTGCCGACGGCGATCACATCAACCTTGGAACCATTCCCGACGCGCATCGTCACCTCGTCCTTCGCCAGTCTCCGTTTATTCCGTAGTTCCTGTTTTGAGTTACAAATATGAGCAACCGCACCGGTATCAAATACCCAGGAGCTACTACGAGTACTGGTAAGGTACACATCAATTACATGTATATCACATATACCTTTGGTGTTGCCGGCCTTCTTCTTGTCCGCTAAGTATTTGGGGCAGTTCCGCTTCCAGTGACCACTTCCCTTGCAATAAAAGCACTCAGTTTCAGGCTTGGGTCCATTCTTTGACTTCTTCCCAGTAATTGCTTTACCGGGCGCGGCAACTCCCTTGCCGTCCTTCTTGAAGTTCTTCTTACCCTTGCCCTTCTTGAACTTAGTGGTTTTATTCACCATCAACACTTGATGTTCTTTTCTGATCTCTACCTCAGCTGATTTCAGCATTGAATATACCTCAGGAATGGTCTTTTCCATCCCCTGCATATTGAAGTTCATCACAAAGCTCTTGTAGCTTGGTGGAAGCAACTGGAGGATTCTGTCAATGACCGCGTCATCCGGGAGATAGACTCCCAGCTGAGACAAGCGGTTATGCAACCCAGACATTCTGAGTATGTGCTCACTAACAGAACTATTCTCCTCCATTTTACAGCTGAAGAACTTGTCGGAGACATCATATCTCTCGACCCGGGCATGAGCTTGGAAAACCAATTTCAGCTCCTCGAACATCTCATATGCTCCATGTTTCTCAAAACGCTTTTGGAGACCCGGTTCTAAGCTGTAAAGCATGCCGCACTGAACGAGGGAGTAATCATCAGCACGCTGCTGCCAAGCGTTCATAACGTCTTGGTTCTCTGGGATTGGTGCATCACCTAGCGGTGCTTCTAAGACATAATCTTTCTTGGCTACTATGAGGATGATCCTCAGGTTCTGGACCCAGTCCGTATAGTTGCTGCCATCATCTTTCAGCTTGGTTTTCTCTAGGAACGCGTTGAAATTGAGGACAACGTTGGCCATTTGATCTACAAGACATAGTGTAAAGATTTTAGACTAAGTTCATGATAATTAAGTTCATCTAATCAAATTATTTAATGAACTCCCACTCAGATAGACATCCCTCTAGTCATCTAAGTGATACATGATCCGAATTTAACTAGGCCGTGTCCGATCATCACGTGAGACGGACTAGTCAAGATCGGTGAACATCTCCATGTTGATCGTATCTTCTATACGACTCATGCTCGACCTTTCGGTCCTCCGTGTTCCGAGGCCATGTCTGTACATGCTAGGCTCGTCAAGTCAACCTAAGTGTATTGCGTGTGTTCCGAGGCCATGTCTGTACATGCTAGGCTCGTCAACACCCGTTGTATGCGAACGTTAGAATCTATCACACCCGATCATCACGTGGTGCTTCGAAACAACGAACCTTCGCAACGGTGCACAGTTAGGGGGAACACTTTCTTGAAATTATCATAAGGGATCATCTTACTTACTACCGTCGTTCTAAGCAAATAAGATGCAAAACATGATAAACATCACATGCAATCAAATAGTGACATGATATGGCCAATATCATTATGCTCCTTTGATCTCCATCTTCGGGGCACCATGATCATCTTCGTCACCGGCATGACACCATGATCTCCATCATCATGATCTCCATCATTGTGTCTTCATGAAGTCGTCACGCCAACGATTACTTCTACTTCTATGGCTAACGCGTTTAGCAACAAAGTAAAGTAAATTACATGGCGTTATTCAATGACACGCAGGTCATACAAAATAATAAAGACAACTCCTATGGCTCCTGCCGGTTGTCATACTCATCGACATGCAAGTCGTGATTCCTATTACAAGAATATGATCAATCTCATACATCACATATATCATTCATCACATCTTCTGGCCATATCACATCACATAGCACTTGCTGCAAAAACAAGTTAGACGTCCTCTAATTGTTGTTGCAAGTTTTTACGTGGTTTGTAGGTTTCTAGCAAGAACGTTTTCTTACCTACGTATGACCACAACGTGATTTGCCAATTTCTATTTACCCTTCATAAGGACCCTTTTCATCGAATCCGTTCCGACTAAAGTAGGAGAGACAGACACCCGCTAGCCACCTTATGCAACTAGTGCATGTCAATCGGTGGAACCTGTCTCACGTAAGCGTACGTGTAAGGTCGGTCCGGGCCGCTTCATCCTACAATACCGCCGAAACAAGAAAAGACTAGTAGCGGCAAGAAGAATTGGCAAACTCAACGCCCACAACTGCTTTGTGTTCTACTCGTGCATAGTAACTACGCATAGGCCTGGCTCATGATGCCACTGTTGGGAATCGTAGCATAATTTAAAAAATTTCCTACGCTCACCAAGATGCATCTATGGAGTATACTAGCAACGAGGGGAAGGGAGTGCATCTACATACCATTGTAGATTGCGAGCGGAAGCGTTCCAATGAACGTGGATGACGGAGTCGTACTCGCCGTGATCCAAATCACCGATGACCGAGTGCCGAACGGACGGCACCTCCGCGTTCAACACACGTACGATGCAGCGACGTCTCCTCCTTCTTGATCCAGCAAGGGGGAAGGAGAGGTTGATGGAGATCCAGCAGCACGACGGCGTGGTGGTGGATGCAGCGGGATGTCGGCAGGGCTTCGCCGAGCTTATACGAGAGAGAGAGAGGTGTTGCAGGGGAGGAGGGAGGCGCCCAAGGCTGTAATATCGCTGCCCTCCCTCCCCCCCCTTTATATAGGCCCCCTGGAAGGGGGGGCGCCGGCCAGATCCCATCTAGGGTGGGGGGCGGCTGCCAAGGGGGTGCCTTGCCCCCCAAGGCAAGTGGGAAGCCCCCCACCCTAGGGTTCCCAGCCCTAGGCGCATGGGGAGGCCCATGGGGGGCGCCCAGCCCACTAGGGGCTGGTTCCCTTCCCACTTCAGCCCATGGGGCCCTCCGGGATAGGTGGCCCCACCCGGTGGACCTCCGGGACCCTTCCGGTGGTCCCGGTACAATACCGGTAACTTCCGAAACTTTCCCGGTGGCCGAAACTTGACTTCCTATATATAATTCTTCACCTCCGGACCATTCCGGAACCTCTCGTGACGTCCGGGATCTCATCCGGGACTCCGAACAACTTTCGGGTTTCCGCATACACATATCTCTACAACCCTAGCGTCACCGAACCTTAAGTGTGTAGACCCTACGGGTTCGGGAGACATGCAGACATGACCGAGACGCCTCTCCGGTCAATAACCAACAGCGGGATCTGGATACCCATGTTGGCTCCCACATGTTCCACGATGATCTCATCAGATGAACCACGGTGTCGAGGATTCAATCAATCCCGTATGCAATTCCCTTTGTCAATCGGTATGTTACTTGCCCGAGATTCGATCGTCGGTATCCCAATACCTTGTTCAATCTCGTTACCGGCAAGTCTCTTTACTCGTACCGCAATGCATGATCCCGTGACTAACGCCTTAGTCACATTGAGCTCATTATGATGATGCATTACCGAGTGGGCCCAGAGATACCTCTCCGTCACACGGAGTGACAAATCCCAGTCTCGATCCGTGCCAACCCAACAGACACTTTCGGAGATACCCGTAGTGCACCTTTATAGTCACCCAGTTACGTTGTGACGTTTGGCACACCCAAAGCACTCCTACGGTATCCGGGAGTTGCACGATCTCATGGTCTAAGGAAAAGATACTTGACATTGGAAAAGCTCTAGCAAACGAAACTACACAATCTTTTATGCTATGCTTAGGATTGGGTCTTGTCCATCACATCATTCTCCTAATGATGTGATCCTGTTATCAATGACATCCAATGTCCATAGTCAGGAAACCATGACTATCTGTTGATCAACGAGCTAGTCAACTAGAGGCTTACTAGGGACACGTTGTGGTCTATGTATTCACACATGTATTACGATTTCCGGACAATACAATTATAGCATGAACAATAGACAATTACCATGAACAAAGAAATATAATAATAACCATTTATTATTGCCTCTAGGGCATATTTCCAACATGTACAGCAAGGATGATTGTGGTAAAATAAAAAGCAAAGACTCAAATCATACAAGATGCTCCAAGCAAAACACATATCATGTGGTGAATAAAAATATAGCATCAAGTAAAGTTACCGATGGACGAAGACGAAAGAGGGGATGCCTTCCGGGGCATCCCCAAGCTTAGGCTTTTGGTTGTCCTTGAATTTTACCTTGGGGTGCATTGGGCATCCCCAAGCTTAGGCTCTTGCCACTCCTTATTCCATAATCCATCAAATCTTTACCAAAAAACTTGAAAACTTCACAACACAAAACTCAACAGAAATCTCATGAGCTCCGTTAGCGAAATAAAACAAACAACCACTTTAAGGTACTGTAATGAACTCGCTCTTTATTTATATTGGTGTTAAACCTACTTTATTCCAACTTCTCTATGGTTCATAACCTCCGATACTAGCCATAGATTCATCAAAATAAGCAAACAACACACGAAAAACAGAATCTGTTAAAAACAGAACAGTCTGTAGCAATCTGTATCAAACGCAAACTTCTGGAACCTAAAAAATTCTACCAAATTAGGAAGTTCTAGATAATTTGTTTATTAATCTACTGAAAAAGGAATCAACTGAAAATCACATTTCTGTGATTTATTAAAACTAATCTCGTGCGCGCAAAGTTTCTATTTTTTTTTTACAGCAAGATCAAATAACTATCACCTTAGGTTATCCTAAAGGTTTTACTTGGCAGAAACACTAATTAAAACACAAAAAACACAATCATAGCAGTAGCATGATGAATTATTTATTACTAAACAGAACCAAAAAGAAAGAAATAAAAATAATATTGGGTTGCCTCCCAACAAGCGCTATCGTTTAACGCCCCTAGCTAGGCATAAAAACAAGGATAGATCTAAGTATTGCCATGATAATGATAAGGCAAATCGCGAAAACTCATCTCATACTCCCTACGTTCAGCAGCAAGTTTTCTTTGTGGCAAGCAAAAGTAATCAAAAGGGCTAAATTTAATGGGACAAAAGTCCCCAAGATCAAGCTCGGGAGGTATTGGTTCCTCCTTTGGCCCCTCATATTGCACAACCAATTCATCGTTATAAGCATTCTTTTGGCAAAATTTCATGAGCCT
Organism: Triticum aestivum; assembly: GCF_018294505.1. NCBI lineage: Eukaryota > Viridiplantae > Streptophyta > Magnoliopsida > Poales > Poaceae > Triticum > Triticum aestivum. The sequence continues at coordinate 51,505,124 of NC_057814.1, read as the reverse complement.
TTGTTCAAGAGAAAAACCTAAACCATTGTTTTGGATAGCAAAGTTATCATTAAGTTCAGAAATCCTGTCAACTAGAACATCGGTAGGAACCTTTTTTCTAAGGTTTTCATTAAAAGCAACATGATCTAAAGATCGTAAGCGCATTATATACTCTTGATAAAAAAGAATCGCTTCTATGGGAGAACAGCCGGCGTCCACCCTATAATGCGCAAAAATTTCCTTGGCTTCTTTTATTATAAATCTGAACTCATGTGCCAAAAAGATAGTAGCTGCTCGCTTAACAGAAGAATGTTCAATATTGGAAAACTCTAGAAAAATCCTTTGTATGCAAGGATGCATATGAATAAATTGTCTTTCAAGTTCAGCTACGAGCAAAGATATAGCATCCGCAAGACTACTAGTTTTATGAAGAATAGACCCACCCATAGTGGGTAGGGCACCGGCACAAGTAGAAATCTTGAATAACTCCTTTTCCAATAATATTACCACTACCAATCCGAAACTTTTTAGTGTGTAAAACAGTAGGTTCTTCATGAGAATCATCAGAAGCATCAAAGTTTTCCATGTTAAATCCATTATCCTTATCAATGATAACCTCCCCAGTTTCAGACATGATGGCAGCAAACCGCACAAAGAACGAGCACACAAGAAGAAGGCGAAAAAGAGGCGAACGGAAAAGAGGGCGAATAAAACGGCAAGGGTGAAGTGGGGGAGAGGAAAACGAGAGGCAAATGGAAAATAATGTAATGCGAGGGATAAGAGTTTGTGATGGGTACTTGGTATGTCTTGACTTGTGCGTAGACTCCCCAGCAACGGCGCCAGAAATCCTTCTTGCTACCTCTTAAGCACAGCGTTGGTTTTCCCTTGAAGAGGAAAGGGTGATGCAGCAAAGTAGCGTAAGTATTCCCCTTAGTTTTTGAGAACCAAGGTATCAATCCAGTAGAAGGCCACACGCAAGTCCCTCGTACCTACACAAACAAATAAGAACCTTGCAACCAACGCGATAAAGGGGTTGTCAATCCCTTCACGGCCACTTGCGAAAGTGAGATCTGATAGAGATAATAAGATAAATATTTTTGGTATTTTTGTTTTATAGGTTGAAAAGTAAAGATTGCAAAATAAACGGCGCAGAAATTGCTAGTTGTTGGGACATTAATATGATGGAAAATAGACCCGGGGGCCATAGGTTTCACTAGTGGCTTCTCTCAAGATAGCATAAGTATTACAGTGGGTGAACAAATTACTCTCGAGCAATTGATAGAAAAGTGCATAGTTATGAGAATATCTAGGCATGATCATGTATATAGGCATCACGTCCGCAACAAGTAGGGCGAAACGATTCTGCATCTACTACTATTACTTCACACATCGACCGCTATCCAGCATGCATCTAGAGTATTAAGTTCATAAGAACAGAGTAACGCATTAGGCAAGATGACATGATGTAGAGGGATAAACTCAAGCAAATGATATAAACCCCATCTTTTTATCCTCGATGGCAAAAATACAATACGTATCGGTTCCCCTTCTGTCACTAGGATCAAACACCGCAAGATTGAACCCAAAGCTAAGCACTTCTCCTATTGCAAGAAAGATCAATCCAGTAGGCCAAACCAAACTGATAATTTGAAGAGACTTGCAAAGATAACAAATCATACATAAAAGAATTCAGAGGAGATTCAAATATTGTTCATAGATAATCTTGATCATAAACCCACAATTCATCGGATCTCGACAAACACACTGCAAAAAGAGTTACATCGAATATATCTCCAAGAAGATCGAGGAGAACTTTGTATTGAGATCCAAAGAGAGAGAAGAAGCCATCTAGCTAATAACTATGGACCCGAATGTCTGAGGTAAACTACTCACACATCATCGGAGAGGCTATGGTGTTGATGTAGAAGCCCTCCATGATCAATGCCCCCTCCGACGGAGCGCCGGAAAAGGCCCCAAGATGGGATCTCACGGGTACAGAAGGTTGCGGCGGTGGAAATAGGGTTTCGTGGTGCTCTCGGATGTTTTCGGGGTACGTGGATATATATATAGGAGGAAGAAGTAGGTCGGTGGAGCTGTGAGGGGCCCACGAGGGTGGGGGTGCGCCCAGGGGGACAGGCGCGCCTCCCTGCCTCGTGGCCTCCTCACTTCTTTCTTGACGTCCACTCCGAGTCCCCTGGATTGCGTTTGTTCCGAAAATCACTCTCCCGAAGGTTTCATTCCGTTTGATATTCCTTTTCTGCGAAACACTGAAATAGGCAAAAGAACAGCAATCTGGGCTGGGCCTCCGGTTAGTAGGTTAGTCCCAAAAATAATATAAAAGTGTATAATAAAGCCCATTAAACATCCAAATCAGATAATATAATAGCATGGAACAATAAAAAAATATAGATACGTTGGAGACGTATCAAGCTTGTCTGACATAAGTCGCTTGGCAAATGCTTCACAACCCCAAATCTTTAGAAAAGACAAACTGGGACTCTTCCTAGTCCACATCTCAGGTGGTGTCTTGTCTATGAATTTTGATGGTACCCTGTTAAGTGTGAACGCTGCAGTTTCTAGAGCGTATCCCCAGAATGACAAGGGTAAATCCGATTTGCTCATCATAGACCGGACCATGTCCAACAAGGTCCTATTCCTCCATTCCGACACGCTGTTTCTCTGTGGCGTACCCAGAGGTGTGAGCTGAGGTACTATACCTCGGCTTTTCAGATGATCATCAAACTCCTGGCTCATGTACTCACCTCCAATATCTGATCATAGAAGCTTTATAGTCTTGCCGAGCTGATTCTCAAACTCGTTCTGAAACTCTTTGAACTTTTCAAAAGTTTTTGACTTATGCTTCATCAAATAGATATATCCATATCTACTCAAGTCGTCGGTGAAAGTCACGAAGTACTGATAGCCACCTCTGGCAGTTGTGCTCATTGGACCACACACATCACTGTGTATAAGCTCCAATAGCTCGGACGCCCTCTCGCAACTCTTTGCAAAAGGAGACTTAGTCATCTTGCCTAGCAAGCATGATTCGCATGTCTCGAATGACTTAAAGTCGGACGAAGTTAGGAGCCCATCATCATGGAGCTTCTTCATGCATTTCAGACTAATGTGTCCAAGCCGGCAATGCCAAAAGTATGTCGGATTTGTCTCATTAGGCTTATGCCTCTTGACATTCACGTTATAGACCGGTTCCAGTTCTAGATTCAATATAAATAACCCATCAACAATGGGTGCATAGCCATGGAACATACCATTCAAATAAAACGAACAACCATTGTCCTTTAAATTGAATTCATAACCCTGACTCATCAAGCATGAGGCAGAAATAATGTTCCGACTAAGTGCAGGAATGTAATAAAATTATTCAACTCCAAAATAAATCCAGAAGGAAGCTGGAGATGCATCGTGCCGACCTCCAACGCAGCAACTCTTGCTTTGTTGCCGACCCTGATGTCAATCTCCCCTTGTGCCACACGCCTAGTTCTTACCAGCCCCTGCATCGAGTTGCAAATATGAACAACCGATCCGGTATCAAATACCCAAGAGCTACTAGGTATGTCAGCAAGGTAAATGTCTATAACATATGCAACAAGTGTACCTTTGCCTGAAGAAGCATTTCCGACCTTCTTGCCATGCTCTGCAAGCCACTTGCTACAGTTCCCCTTCCAATGACCAGTTTCCTTGCAGTGATAGCAAATGGTCTTCGAGTCCGGTCCTGACTTCGGCGCAGCGGTGGAGGTTACCATCTCCGTGCCCTTTGCCTTAGCCTTCTTCTTGGACCAACTCTTCTTGAACTTAGCCGATTTCTGCACCATCAACACTTGATGCGTGCCTTTCTTAATATCCTGCTCTGCCACTTTGAGCATCCCATGCAATTCAGTGAGCTTCTTATCCATGCCATGCATATGATAGTTCGAGATGAACGTCCCATAGCTGGGCGGAAGAGAACCCAGAACTACATTAGTAGCCAGCTCATCCAAGAGCGGGAAGCCCGACCGATCCAAAGCTTGCACATATCCGATCATCTTGATCACATGTGGGCTCAGTGGATCACCTTCCTTCAGCTTACAATCCATCAAGGATCGCCAGACGTCGAACCTTTCGGTCCTAGCCTGTGTCTGAAACATGCTCTTGAGACTCTCGATCATATTGTAAGCCTCAGCATTTTCGAAATGCTGTTGCAAATCGGGCTCCATACAAGCTAGCATCAGACAGTTGATCTCCGTTGATTCATCAACGATTTTCTGGTAGGCATTCTTAGTTGTGGCATTAGCATTATCAGCAGGTTCCTCTGGAAGTGGATCCTCTAGAACATGTTCCTTTTTATCGTGCTTGAGAACAATTCTCAGATTTCTATACCAGGTGGTAAAGTTTGTTCCATTCAGTTTATCCTTTTCCAGAATTGATTTCAATGCAAAGTTGGGTTGAGCAGGTGGTGCCATTGATCTACAACAGAAAATATGCAATCACTAAGCAATGTGTTTATGTAGAGTAATTCAAGCCTAAATATAAATACTCCCACTGAAGTTGGCATCCCTCCGCAAACTCTCAGTGATTCAGGATCCAACTAGCACATGCGACTAGTGAGCTTTAGCATCACTGCTAGACAACATGCCTATCCGGTAAGCAACTCCTTGCTAATCGTATCTCTATACGACTCCTGTCGGTCGGGAAGGTATCTCATACCCCGGCTCCCAACCTTCTTTGCCACAAGGCCCAAAACCGTTTTGATAGCCTTGTCAAGTTAACCTTGTTGGAAATATGCCCTAGAGGCAATAATAAATTGGTTATTATTATATTTCCCTTATTCATGATAATCGTTTATTATCCATGCTAGAATTGTATTGATAGGAAACTCAGATACATGTGTGGATACATAGACAACACCATGTCCCTAGTAAGCCTCTAGTTGACTAGCTCGTTGATCAATAGATGGTTACGGTTTCCTGACCATGGACATTGGATGTCGTTGATAACGGGATCACATCATTAGGAGAATGATGTGATGGACAAGACCCAATCTTAAGCATAGCATAAAAGATCGTGTAGTTTCGTTTGCTAGATCTTTTCCAATGTCAAGTATCTTTTCCTTAGACCATGAGATCGCGCAACTCCCGGATACCGTAGGAGTGCTTTGGGTGTGCCAAACGTCACAACGTAACTGGGTGACTATAAAGGTGCACTACGGGTATCTCCGAAAGTGTCTGTTGGGTTGGCACGGATCGAGACTGGGCTTTGTCACTCCGTGTGACGGAGAGGTATCTCTGGGCCCACTCGGTAATGCATCATCATAATGAGCTCAATGTGACTAAGGCGTTAGTCACGGGATCATGCATTGCGGTACGAGTAAAGAGACTTGCCGGTAACGAGATTGAACAAGGTATTGGGATACCGACGATCGAATCTTGGGCAAGTAACATACCGTTTGACAAAGGGAATTGCATACGGGATTGATTGAATCCTCGACACCGTGGTTCATCCGATGAGATCATCATGGAACATGTGGGAGCCAACATGGGTATCCAGATCCCGCTGTTGGTTATTGACCGGAGAGGCGTCTCGGTCATGTCTGCATGTCTCCCGAACCCGTAGGGTCTACACACTTAAGGTTCGGTGACGCTAGGGTTGTAGAGATATATGTATGCGGAAACCCGAAAGTTGTTCGGAGTCCCGGATGAGATCCCGGTCGTCACGAGAGGTTCCGGAATGGTCCGGAGGTGAAGAATTATATATAGGAAGTCAAGTTTCGGCCACCGGGAAAGTTTCGGGGGTTACCGGTATTGTACCGGGACCACCGGAAGGGTCCCGGGGGTCCACCGGGTGGGGCCACCTATCCCGGAGGGCCCCATGGGCTGAAAGTGGAAGGGAACCAGCCCCTAGTGCGCTGGGCGCCCCCCCTAGGCCTCCCCCCATGCGCCTAGGGTTGGGAACCCTAGGGTGGGGGGACTTCCCCCTTGCCTTGGGGGGCAAGGCACCCCTTCCACCCCTTGGCCGCCGCCCCCCCCCCCCCCAACCCTAGATGGGTTTTGGCCGGCCCTCCCTCCCAAGGGGGCCTATATAAAGGGGGGGAGGGAGGGCAGCAATACATAGCCTTGGGCGCCTCCCTCCTCCCCTGCAACACCTCTCTCTCTCTCGCAGAAGCTTGGCGAAGCCCTGCCGGAGACCCGCTACATCCACCACCACGCCGTCGTGCTGCTGGATCTCCATCAACCTCTCCTTCCCCCTTGCTGGATCAAGAAGGAGGAGACGTCGCTGCACCGTACGTGTGTTGAACGCGGAGGTGCCGTCCGTTCGGCACTCGGTCATCGGTGATTTGGATCACGGCGAGTACGACTCCGTCAGCCACGTTCATTGCAACGCTTCCGCTCGCGATCTACAAGGGTATGTAGATGCACTCCTTTCCCCTCTTTGCTAGTAGACTCCATAGATGCATCTTGGTGAACGTAGGAAAATTTTAAAATTATGCTACGATTCCCAACAGTGGCATCATGAGCCAGGTCTATGCGTAGTTACTATGCACGAGTAGAACACAAAGCAGTTGTGGGCGTTGAGTTTGCCAATTCTTCTTGCCTCTACTAGTCGTTTCTTGTTTCGGCGGCATTGTAGGATGAAGCGGCCCGGACCGACCTTACACGTACGCTTACGTGAGACAGGTTCCACCGACTGACATGCACTAGATGCATAAGGTGGCTAGCGGGTGTCTGTCTCTCCTACTTTAGTCGGAACGGATTCGATGAAAAGGGTCCTTATGAAGGGTAAATAGAAATTGGCAAATCACGTTGTGGTCATACGTAGGTAAGAAAACGTTCTTGCTAGAAACCTACAAACCACGTAAAAACTTGCAACAACAATTAGAGGACGTCTAACTTGTTTTTGCAGCAAGTGCTATGTGATGTGATATGGCCAGAAGATGTGATGAATGATATATGTGATGTATGAGATTGATCATATTCTTGTAATAGGAATCACGACTTGCATGTCGATGAGTATGACAACCGGCAGGAGCCATAGGAGTTGTCTTTATTATTTTGCATGACCTGCGTGTCATTGAATAACGCCATGTAAATTACTTTACTTTGTTGCTAAACGCGTTAGCCATAGAAGTAGAAGTAATCGTTGGCGTGACGACTTCATAAAGACACAATGATGGAGATCATGATGATGGAGATCATGGTGTCATGCCGGTGACGAAGATGATCATGGTGCCCCGAAGATGGAGATTAAAGGAGCATGATGATATTGGCCATATCATGTCACTATTTGATTGCATGTGATGTTTATCTTGTTTTTGCATCTTATTTGCTTAGAACGACGGTAGTAAGTAAGATGATCCCTTATAATAATTTCAAGAAAGAGTTCACCCTAACTGTGCACCGTTGCGAAGGTTCGTTGTTTCGAAGCACCACGTGATGATCGGGTGTGATAGATTCTAACATTCGAATACAATGGGTGTTGACGAGCCTAGCATGTACAGACATGGCCTCGGAACACACGCAATACACTTAGGTTGACTTGACGAGCCTAGCATGTACAGACATGGCCTCGGAACACGGAGGACCGAAAGGTCGAGCATGAGTCGTATAGAAGATACGATCAACATGGAGATGTTCACCGATCTTGACTAGTCCGTCTCACGTGATGATCGGACACGGCCTAGTTAAACTCGGATCATGTTTCACTTAGATGACTAGAGGGATGTCTATCTGAGTGGGAGTTCATAATCAGATGAACTTCATTATCATGAACATAGTCAAAAAGGTATTTGCAAATTATGTCATAGCTTGCGCTTTAGTTCTACTGGTTAAGATATGTTACTAGAGAAAATTTAGTTAAAAGTTGGTAGTAGCAATTATGCGGACTGGGTCCGTAAACTGAGGACTGTCCTCATTGCTGCACAGAAGGCTTATGTCCTTAAATGCACCGCTCGGTGTGCTGAACCTCAGCGTCGTCTGTAGATGTTACGAAACATCTGACATACACGTTTTGATGACTACGTGATAGTTCAGTGCGGTTTAGAATTGTGGCACCAAAGACGTTTTTGAAACGTCGCGGAACATGTGAGATGTTCCGAAGACTTAAATTGGGATTTCAGACTAGTGCCCACGTCAAGAGGTATGAGACCTCTGACAAATTTCTTGAGCCTGCAAACTAAGGGAGAAAAGCTCAATCGTTGAGCGTGTGCTCAGATTGTCTGAGTGCCACAATCGCTTGAATCGAGTGGGAGTTAATCTCCCAAATGAGATAGTGATAGTTCTCCATAGTCAAGCTAGTAGAGCTTCATGATGAACTAAACATATCAAGGATAGTTATGATGATCCTTGAGCTATTCGCGATGTTTGACACCGCGAGAGTAGAAATCAAGAAGGAGCATCAATTGTTGATGGTTAGTAAAACCACTAGTTTAAGAAGGGCAAGGGCAAAAGGGATACTTCATGAAACAGCAAGTCGTTTGCTGCTCTAGTGAAGAATCCCAAGGTTGAACCCAAACCCGAGACTAAGTGCTTCTATAATGAGGGAACGGCCACTGAAGCAGAACTACCCTAGATACTTGGTAGATGAGAAGGCAGGCAAGGTCGACAGAAGTATATTGGATATACATTATATGAATGTGTACTTTACTAGTACTCCTAGTAGCACCAGGGTATTAGATACCGGTTCGGTTGCTAAGTGTTAGTAACTCGAAATAAAAGCTGCGGAATAAACGGAGACTAGCTAAAGGTGAGATGACGATATGTGTTGGAAGTGTTTCCAAGGCTGATGTGATCAAGCATCGCATGCTCCCTCTACCATCGAGATTTGGTGTTTGCGTTGAGCATGATTGGATTATGTTTATCGCAATACGGTTATTCATTTAAGGAGAATAATGGTTACTCTGTTTATTTGAATAATACCTTCAATGGTCTTGCACCTAAAATGAATCTCGATCGTAGTGATACACATGTTCGTGCCAAAAGATATAAAATAGTAATGATAGTTCCACATACTTGTGGCACTGCCATTTGAGTCATATTGGTATAAAACGCATGAAGAAGCTCCATGTAGATGGATCTTTGGACTCAGTCGTTTTTTGAAAAGATTGAGACATGCGAACCATGTCTATTGGTATATATGCATGAAGAAACTCCATGCAGATGGATCGTTTGGACTCACTTGTTTTTGAATCACTTGAGACATGCAAATCATACCACATGGGCAAGATGACTGAAAGTCCTCGTTTTCAGTAAGATGGAACAAGAGAGCAATTTATTGGAAGTAATACATTTTGATGTATGCAGTCCAATGAGTGCTGAGGCATGCAGTGGATATCGTTATGTTCTTACTTCACAAATGATTTGAGTAGATGCTGAGTGTATTTACTTGATGAAACACTAGTCTGAATTATTGAAAGGTTCAAGTAATTTCAGAGTGAAGTTGAAGATCGTCGTGACAAGAGGATAAAATGTCTGTGATATGATCATAGAGATGAGTATCTGAGATACGAGTTTGGCACACAATTGAGACATTGTGGAAAGTGTTTCACAATTAATACCGCCTGGAACACCATAGTGTGATGGTGTGTCCGAACATCATAACTGCACCCTATTGGATATGGTGCATACCATGATGTTTCTTATCAAATTACCACTATCGTTTATGGGTTAGGCATTAGAGACAACCGCATTCACTTTAAAAGGGGCACCACGCAAATCCGTTGAGACGACACCGTTTATAGAAACCTAAGTTGTCGTTTCTTAAAAGTTTGGGGCTGCGATGCTTATGTGAAAAAGTTTCAGGCTGATAAGCTCGAACCCAAAGCGGATAAATGCATCTTCATAGAATAACCAAAAACAGTTGGGTATACCTCCTATTTCAGATCTGGAAGCAAAAGTAATTGCTTCTAGAAACGAGTCCTTTCTCGAGGAAAAGTTTCTCTCGAAAGAATTGAGTGGGAGGATGGTGGAGACTTGATAAGGTTATTGAACCGTCGCTTCAACTAGTGTGTAGCAGGGCACATGAAGTTGTTCCTGTGGCACCTACACCAATTGAAGTGGAAGCTTATGATAGTGATCATGAAACTTCGGATCAAGTCACTACCAAACCTCGTAGGACGACGAGGATGCGCACTACTTCAGAGTAATGCGTGATCCTGTCTTGGAAGTCATGTTGCTAGACAACAATGAACCTACGAGCTATGGAGAAGCGATGGTGGGCCCATATTCCGACGAATGGCTCGAGGCCATGAAATCCGAGATAGAATCCATGTATCAGAACAAAGCATGGACTTTGGTGGACTTGCCCGATGATCGGCAAGCCATTGAGATAAATGGATCTTTAAGAAGAAGACGGACATGGACGGTAATGTTACCATCTATGAAGCTCGACTTGTGGCAAAGAGTATTTTCACAAGTTCAAGGAGTTGACTACGATGAGTTTTTCTCATCCGTAGCGATGCTTAGGTCCGTCGGAATCATGTTAGCATTAGCTACATTTATGAAATCTGGCAGATGGATGTCAAAACAAGTTTCCTTACCAGTTTTCGTAAGGAAAGGTTGTATGTGATGCAATCAGAAAGGTTTTGTCGATCCTAAGGATGCTAAAAGGTATGCTAGCTCCAGCGATCCTTCCATGGATTAGAGCAAGCATCTCGGAGTCAGAATATACGCTTTGATGGAGTGATCAAAGTTTTTGGGTTTATACAAAGTTTGTTAGAAACTTGTATTTACAATAAAGTGAGTGGGAGCGCTACAACATTTCTGATAAGTATATGTGAATGACATATTGTTGATCCGAAATGATGTAAAAATTTCTGGAAAGCATAAAGGGTTGTTTGAAAGGAGTTTTTCAAAGGAAGACCTGGATAAAGCTGCTTACATATTGGGCATCAAGATCCATAGAGATAGATCAAGACGCCTGATGATACTTTCAAAAGACAGCACACCTTGACATGATTTTGAAAGAGTTCAAAATAGATCAGCAAACAAGGAGTTCTTGGCTGTGTTACAAGGTGTGAGTATTGAGTGAGACTCAAGACCTGACCACAACAGAAGATAGAGAAAGGACGAAGGTCGTCCCCTATGCTTTAGACGTAGGCTCTACAGTATGCTATGCTGTGTACCGCACATGTAGTGTGCCTTGCCATGAGTTGGTCAAGAGGGTACAATGGTGATCCGGGAAAGGATCTCATGACAGCGGTCGAACTTATCCTTAGTACCTAGTGGATTAAGGAATTTTCTCGATTATGGAGGTGGAAAGGAGTTCGTCGTAAAGGGTTACGTTGATGCGAACTTTGACACTAATCCGGATGACTCTGAGTAGTAAACCGGATTCGTATAGTAGAGCAATTATTTGAAATGGCTCCAAATAGCGCGTGGTAGCATCCACAAGATGACATAGATATTCGTAAAGCACACGGTTCTGAAAGGTTTAGACCCGTTGACTAATAACCTCTCTCACAAGCATAACATGACCAAACCAGAACACATTGAGTGATAATCACATAGTGATGTGAACTAGATTGTTGACTCTAGTAAACTCTTTAGATGTTGGTCACATGGTGATGTGACCAGTGAGTGTTAATCACATGGTGATGTGAACTAGATTATTGACTCTAGTGCAAGTGGGAGACTGTTGGAAATATGCCCAGAGGCAATAATAAATTGGTTATTATTATATTTCCTTATTCATGATAATCGTTTATTATCCATGCTAGAATTGTATTGATAGGAAACTCAGATACATGTGTGGATACATAGACAACACCATGTCCCTAGTAAGCCTCTAGTTGACTAGCTCGTTGATCAATAGATGGTTACGGTTTCCTGACCATGGACATTGGATGTCGTTGATAACGGGATCACATCATTAGGAGAATGATGTGATGGACAAGACCCAATCCTAAGCATAGCATAAAAGATCGTGTAGTTTCGTTTGCTAGAGCTTTTCCAATGTCAAGTATCTTTTCCTTAGACCATGAGATCGTGCAACTCCCGGATACCGTAGGAGTGCTTTGGGTGTGCCAAACGTCACAACGTAACTGGGTGACTATAAAGGTGCACTACGGGTATCTCCGAAAGTGTCTGTTGGGTTGGCACGGATCGAGACTGGGATTTGTCACTCCGTGTGACGGAGAGGTATCTCTGGGCCCACTCGGTAATGCATCATCATAATGAGCTCAATGTGACTAAGGCGTTAGTCACGGGATCATGCATTGCGATACGAGTAAAGAGACTTGCCGGTAACGAGATTGAACAAGGTATTGGGATACCGACGATCGAATCTCGGGCAAGTAACATACCGTTTGACAAAGGGAATTGCATACGGGATTGATTGAATCCTCGACACCGTGGTTCATCCGATGAGATCATCGTGGAACATGTGGGAGCCAACATGGGTATCCAGATCCCGCTGTTGGTTATTGACCGGAGAGGCGTCTCGGTCATGTCTGCATGTCTCCCGAACCCGTAGGGTCTACACACTTAAGGTTCGGTGACGCTAGGGTTGTAGAGATATATGTATGCGGAAACCCGAAAGTTGTTCGGAGTCCCGGATGAGATCCCGGACGTCACGAGAGGTTCCGAAATGGTCCGGAGGTGAAGAATTATATATAGGAAGGCAAGTTTCGGCCACCGGGAAAGTTTCGGGGGTTACCGGTATTGTACCGGGACCACCGGAAGGGTCCCGGGGGTCCACCGGGTGGGGCCACCTATCCCGGAGGGCCCCATGGGCTGAAAGTGGAAGGGAACCAGCCCCTAGTGGGCTGGGCGCCCCCCTGGGCCTCCCCCCATGCGCCTAGGGTTGGGAACCCTAGGGTGGGGGGACTTTCCCCTTGCCTTGGGGGGCAAGGCACCCCTTCCACCCCTTGGCCGCCGCCCCCAACCCTAGATGGGTTTTGGCCGGCCCCCCCTCCCAAGGGGGCCTATATAAAGGGGGGGAGGGAGGACAGCAATACACAGCCTTGGGCGCCTCCCTCCTCCCCTGCAACACCTCTCTCTCTCTCGCAGAAGCTTGGCGAAGCCCTGCCGGAGACCCGCTACATCCACCACCACGCCGTCGTGCTGCTGGATCTCCATCAACCTCTCCTTCCCCCTTGCTGGATCAAGAAGGAGGAGACGTTGCTGCACCGTACGTGTGTTGAACGCGGAGGTGCCGTCCGTTCGGCACTCGGTCATCGGTGATTTGGATCACGGCGAGTACGACTCCGTCATCCACGTTCATTGGAACGCTTCCGCTCGCGATCTACAAGGGTATGTAGATGCACTCCTTTCCCCTCGTTGCTAGTAGACTCCATAGATGCATCTTGGTGAACGTAGGAAAATTTTAAAATTATGCTACGATTCCCAACAAACCTAATGCAGTGCATGTCCGTGTCCGACGCGAACCCTTCAGTTCAAGGACACCTAGCAGCACCCCAATTTTATGAGCCCACTACTAGACGTACTTGACGTGCGAAGGTGCAACATCGGGAATGGCAAATTGCTTGATATTAACGAGGGATCTTTCTACCATTCTAACATGCATAGAAAACAAGAAGCATAACAATCACAACTAAACACATATTGTGAAATAGTATGGCTCCTTCATGGATGTTCTTCCAGGTCGGCTCCGACTCCGATGATCATCTAGGAACTCCATCTTGTTTGTCACGCAGGGACGCCAAGCCATCAACCTGATCTCTATTATCCAACTACTACAACTAGTAATGAATTTTACAGAGAATCGCAAGTCGACACACAGGTCGTTATACATTATAATGACAGCACTTTGGCTCCTGCCGGCTGACAAACATGACACGTAGGCCATGTATAATTTACACACATGCATCACATACACATGAGCCATACTATTCACATCAAACCCTGCAAAATAAAGTTATGCATAGAATCGCATTCTACCGGTTTGAGTGATCGTGTACGAAATACAAGGCGCTACGCACACAGCTGTCCCTCGCGGGTGCGGGCAGCGCCCGACGTTTTCGAAAATCACAGATCATATCTGAACTCCGTTCACGCTGAATTTTCTGATCTGACCGATCTTATCGATCATCGTGAATCCGATTCGGATTTACGTTTCATTGTTAACCCCGATGGCGGATAACCGACCGGTAGGGGTAGGTTGTGTCACGACCTCATCGATCCCGATTGACAGAAAACATAGCCACTTCAATCCCCATGTGCAATTGATCTCATCAACCGTGCACATAGCCGATTTCACAAACAACAACAGATCTCATCTGCCGTCTCCACATATCTAATATGCATATGATCTGAATCCCAATCCTATAGCAGAGGCTCTGATACCACGATTGGGTTCTATGGTAGGGTGCGTCGACTGCAAATTAAAATTTTCCTACGCGCGGAACAACCAGGAACATGCTACGGGAGATGGATCACAGATCGTTACCACTAGACGCGCAGTGCCGTGCGGCGGAAGAAGAGTTGGGGCAGCACATCTGCGGGGATCGTCTCCTCCTCGTCCGATCACCCTCGAACAGCCGGTCGTCTGATCCCACGTACAAGTTCGCTGGAGCGGCGCAGGTGCACCGCCAATAACGGTATCCGCGCGTGCAGGAGGAACACCGTGCGGCGGACTGCTAGGTCCGATCATAGAGTCGGCGTCGAGTGGAGGTGGCTATTCGCAACACATGCAAACCCTAGTGACAACGCCGAAGCGATCAACCTCTTGAGTGTGCCGCACCTCCACTTTATATAGGCGTCCGTCACGGGCTCAACACTTGGGCCTCGCACGGACCCTAAAGCCCAAAATCTGTTCGGCCAGGATCCGAGTCCAAGTAGGATCACATCTGACTCGTGGAGTCTGATCCGGCCTCACAGGTTCCTTCCCTTAAGCGAGCGACCCTTTAGGTTCAAGTCGGCTTGGTCGCAGGTCGGATCACCTCCAACCTGCTCGGCAGGTAGCGGCCTCTAGCAAGGCGTGCTAACCACCAAGTAGACAATGAAGCTGGTTAGGCGAACTTGTACATCACACTTCCATTCCCTTTGCCACACGATATATGTTGTCGGGCTCAAGGCGAATCTGTCATCCTTGTGCTAGCCCGACCTCTTTCTCGTTCCAGTGATGCCGACCACAAACTGGATTATCTCATAATCCTTGTCGCATGGCCATGCTTATCTTGGTCGGATCACACGAGGGGCCCAGAGTATATCTCTCCTGATCGGAGGGGGAAATCCCATCTTGCTCGACCATGTCTCGCAGCATGGGTCTGGACAAGCCTGAAACCTGCCTTTGTAACTACCCAGTCACGGAGTAGCGTTTGGTCGGCCCAAAGCAGGTCTGTCACCATCTCGAGTACATGCGCCAACTCAGGTCTTATGACATAGAACGTATGTTGTACTAGAGACTCACAGATGACATATCGCTGCGTCTCATAGTTGGGTCTGCCCGACTCGGACCTTATCTCGACTCGGATCCGACTACGTCGAATCCGACCAGATCCTTCCGAGTCCATATTATCCGGTTAGCATCCAATGCTCCATGGCTAGTGAGACCAAGTCATCGACCGTGTCATATGCTAGTCTAGTTGGCTGCGCGTCCACACAGCCCTTTCGACTAGGGACCTTTTAGGACAGTAGTCATACACTGCATAGTCCCACAAACAAGTCACGTACTTGCTGATTACATCATTGATAATGTCCAAGGACTATCTTTATTCATAAACACATAGGAAATATCATCATACATGATTGCCTCTAGGGCATATCTCCATCATTTCAACGGGAGCATAGACATTCTAGTAGATTAGTCTGTGAATGCACGTCTATTATTATGTCGGTGTGCAGAAAAACTTAGTAAGTTTGTACTCATTCACCATGATTTACCTACCATCTTATTGTAAGCACTTATTTAGCAAGTTTTGTACGCAATCAATATGATTTGCCTGCCATCTTTTTGTTAAGCACTTATTTGGTAAGAATTTATTTAGCAAATTTTTGTACGAATTCACCATGATTTACATGTTATCTTATTGTTAATCACTTTATTTTGGTAAGAACTGAATGACTTACCAAAGAAACTATTTTTTTTTGTTCTTGTGAAATAGTTGAGCCAATTTTAAGGAAAGTCGATGGGAGAAAAATCAAAAATGGAAGGGAAAAAAGGAAAAGAAGAAGAAAGGGGGGACATACATAGAGAAGTTGGACGAAGGAAAGGTGAAACGAGAACCTTATGTTCTTTTTATAAGTACTAGAACAATGCCCGTGCGTTGCAACGGAGTATAAATATTATATTACGTTAGCTTGTGATTACCTCTCAATAATAATGCGGTTGTGTAAATAAATGTTTATCAAATTTTGATCCTGAATTACCTTATATTTTGATTAGAAGTTTGGTAAGTAAATCAAAGTGAAATTGATTCAGAAGGTAAGTAAATTAAGATGATTGATTATCATATACATGGAAGGTTGGACGAAGGGGTGGTGGGAAGAACGGTGAAATAGAAACATTACATTCTTTTTTAAATAGTAGAGATATAATGGGACAAATAAATGTTTATCAAATCCAGCCCGTGATTTATCTTATATTTTGATGAGAAGTTTTGGCAAGTAAAATAAAGTAAAATCGGTTTAAAAGGAATTTAATTAAGGTGATTAATTATCATAAAAGGTTGGACGAAGAGGTGGTAGAAAGAAGGTGAAATAAGAACCTCACGTTCTTTTTAACTAGTATATATATGAGCATGACTGATTTGCTGCCAAATACTGTCAATACTAAGACTTGCCAACTATTGACAACTTTATGTGAGATAGGCAAGACAACTTGGTAACCAATCAAGTAGTAGTAGCCAATTTTTGACACAATGCCAAAAATTGGTGCCAATTTTTTGCACCAAACCAATTATGTTGTATATATACTCCCTCTGTACTATCGAGTGAAAACAAACTCTGATTTTTAAGAGAGGGAAATCCCCAATCCGTCGGCCGATTACGGACGCTTTCCTTTTCCAAAAAAAAGGCAAAAAACGTATGCACATTGGATATTCTCACAAAGCTAATTTTCAATGATTGGTTGACTAGTGGGGTGGTTGTACTCCCGTCACTGCCCTGCCCATCGCTTCCGCCGCGCCCGAGCCGACGCCGAGCGAGCCACCAAATCTACCAGCCGTGAAGGGGGCGGAGAGCACGCCGCCGGTAGCTTCCTCTCCCCGTCTCGCCATTTCCACGGAATCGGAGCAGGGCAGGTGCGTGTCGTCTCCTCCCCCAACCCCCACCCCTCCCCCCTGCCCCCTCTACTGCCGCATTGCTGAGTCCGTACGCTCCAATCCACCGTCTGCTGCGCTGCGGTGCCGCCTCTCAGTAGCGGCGCCTGGCGGTAGGCTTCGCCGCTTCGGCGCCTCCCTGCTCAGATTCCCGACCCCGGCCGTGCTTGCTCACCCGCTCGATCGATTGCAGGCCGCGCGCGGTAGGTGGATGCCAGCGGCTGGGATATGAGGATTGGGGGTCTGGTTTTGGTCAGTTCAGATTTATTCGCTTCTGAAGACTACTAGCAAGGATTTCAATCTAGAAAACTCAGCTAGGGCCGTAAGCTAACTTATGTTCCGGTGGCGCTTTGACGATCTGCCGCATTCAGCATCCGGGTGCTTTTCCACCTACCTTCGTTCGAGGCACAAACCCACACTGATTTTTTTCACTGTATCTGCCGGCGCTGGATCCATTAATTTCCTGATTGAGTAATTCCAAAGCACATAGGAGTAAGTTAGATTACTGTACCGGCACCGCTGCGTACGATTAGGACAGGCAGAGAATGTCTGCCACTCTGTGCTGTTTCGGTGTTTTGATTCGACAAGTTTGCTGATGAGCAGTGGTCACATAGGTGGGCACATCCCTGAACTTGTGATGCTCTGCTGCAGGGGGGTTGTTTTTTGGTGGTGGTCATGATTTCGCAAATGAAATGCCGAAATCATGATCACTTACTGGACAGCTCAGCTTCCTGGAATGCCTGAGTTTGGTTCTCATATCACACCACACCAAGAAATTACCACTGATCGAGCTTGACTCTGTTCTTGAACTGTACAGCCACTGTGCTTCGCTTATTCTGTGTATCATCCCTTTCCTTGTTTGTTAGCACATGTTTTAAGGCATTAGATGGGAAGTCTTCTTCAGCTAACTGTTCGGTTTATTTAACTTTTTTGTTCACCGTTTGAAGTGCAAAGACAGTAACTAGAATTTCCTCTGCAGATCTTGTCTGACGACGTCTTCTTGGATGGCTGCTGCTGTAAAAACAAGCGGTGGTTTCTGTAACACACAGCAGCAGTGGCTACACTCAACTAGAGATCTGTTTTTACATGGATCTACTCGTTCAAATGCCAAAGAATGCAAAAGCAGGAAGACAAAAAAGCCCACTTCACTGCGTGTTGAAGCTACTTCCACGAAAGTGGAATTAGATTTTAATGATCCATCTTGGAAGCAGAAGTTTCAAGAAGACTGGGATAATCGTTTTAATCTGCCACGTATTACAGATATATATGACTTGAAACCAAGGCCAACTACATTCTCACTCATGAAACAGAGGTTTTGTGCGCCCTCTCTTCTTTGTCATCTTTGAATTAATTAGCCAGCCTTCCTGTAAGCTAATAACTATGCAGCATTTCTTATCCAATGCTATCTGTTATCACTCTGGTAGAACTCCTACTGGTGATGAAGATAGTACACCTATGGATATGTGGAATGGTTACGTGAACAATGATGACCGGGCGCTTATGAAGGTTAGTACTCTTACGAAAATTTAGCATGATACCGGAAGACTCAGATGTTAATTTAAAATTTAACATTTCACAGTGTTAGAGTCATCATTAAGCTGGCTGAGATCGTTTACTACTCCTGTACAGAAGATATGAAGATATGTTGTTGTAGTCTTTTAGACATTGGCAATTGGCAAGCATCATTGCACACTTTGATGTTAACTTTTATAATAATATGCTATTTAAAGTTACAATGAGTATTATTATGTAAATATTCTGTATGGAAAATCTACTACTGCTATTGTCATATAGTGAATTTAATTACTTCTTTGTATCTTAGTCATGAAAGTTCAAATTGCTTGCTGCATGTACTTTAAACATCTATTTGTAATGGAGTAGTCATAAATGTTGTGATATGCTTTCTCAGCAGCTGACTTCTATGATGCACGGCACCACTGCATTTATTAGCACCTAAAAGACGCATGTAGCTCGCAAAAGGCAGCTTTATTTTTGTTCCCACTATGCTGTGAACTTAACATAGCAATGCTACTTTAGGTGATAAAGTATTCGTCGCCTACTTCTGCTGGAGCAGAGTGCATTGATCCTGACTGTACCTGGGTGGAGCAATGGTATGATATCTTCTAGGATAAATTCACAATATGAGTACTATTTCTTTCAGTGCCACAAGGATGCCATCTTTCTTCACATGCTATGTGTTATGCCACATCAACTTCTGCCCTTTTGTTTTCTACAATTGCGGAACTGCTACTTGTTTGTTAGATTTAACTCTTGAGAATCTTAAAGAGTCAGGCAGTGACAAATAGCTTTATGCAGGGTGCATCGTGCAGGGCCTCGTAAGGATATATACTATGAGCCAAATGAAGTAAAAGCTGCTATAGTTACTTGTGGAGGTCTCTGCCCTGGTTTGAATGATGTCATCAGACAGGTCCCTTTCTTTTAGCATTGTTCAAACAAATTTTGTTTTGCTGGCATGTCTACCTAAATTTTGGTACATGCCCATGGTACTCATTGCGAACTTCAACTTAAGTAAGATTAATCAGCTCTGAAAATTATCATTGGGGCTATGAAGCTCTGCTTATCCTATGATTTCTCCAATTAGCTATCATAAAAAATCAACAAATTGAATTTCATGCACATGGTGTTACACACACATGCATTTGTCTAATGTAAACTGCAAATATAAAAGTGGGGGCAAATTTCATCAGTGCATGATATTGATACAGTACTTTTATGTGTCCCCTGATCCTCAAACAGAAATGTTGGCGTTATCATTTGAAATATCCGTGCAGCCTTTTTATCAGTCCATGCAGTTTTTCGTAGATATGTTTTGTGGTTTTGTTGATGCTTTCGAACGGAGCATTTACCCTATCCAGTATTCTGGCATGCAAATGATATAATAGACTCGAGTGCAAATTTTTGGTTAATGTTGAGTATATGACGTGTATTTCCATGTGCAGGTAGTATTCACCCTAGAGACATATGGGGTTAAGAATATTGTTGGAATTCCATTTGGCTTTCGTGGATTTTTTGAAAAAGGTCTAAAAGAAATGCCAGTAAGAAGCTCCTCTCATAAATCAGCAAAACAGTTACTGCTTATTAGGTTCTCAGATTTCATTTTGGTAACACCATCCAGCTTTCACGTAATCTAGTGGAGAATATTAATCTTGCTGGTGGAAGTTTTCTAGGAGTTTCCCGTGGAGGACCTAAAACTAGTGAAATTGTAGATAGTATACAGGTAAGCTATCTGAATTACAACAATTTTATTCTGTATTGGTTATTCCTATACTTTTTAATAATAATAGTTTTTTCAGAAAATGATTAATGATTATCTGGTTTTTAGGCCAGAAGAATTGATATGCTTTTTGTACTTGGTGGAAATGGTACCCATGCAGGAGCAAATGCTATCCATGATGAGGTTCTTATATCTTTATATTTCTTGTCAGTCCTTTCCTTTTTACCCCGAAGCAGTTGGAAAACATCCTACTATGATTTTTATATATTAGAAAGTTAGTATGGTTAGTACAGAAGTTCAATAATTAGGGGATTAGTATGAATAGTATTTACATAGGGTAGTTACAAGCTGAGAGGAGATAAGGTTGTAAGCATGGGATTAGAGATTCTGTTGAATACATAACTTGAGTCTCTGGAGATGCTTCTGCTTGGTCCTGTGGGTCATCAGAATCAGGTCATCACAAAGATTGGAAC
Source organism: Triticum aestivum (assembly GCF_018294505.1). NCBI lineage: Eukaryota > Viridiplantae > Streptophyta > Magnoliopsida > Poales > Poaceae > Triticum > Triticum aestivum. The sequence goes on along the minus strand of NC_057814.1, from coordinate 51,484,228 downwards.
CCAAGTTATGAATTGTAGGAGGGATGTTCTTGAAGATGAGGTCATTCCTCTGTTTCCTGGCATATATGATAATCATACTAAAGGAGGTCATTTCTTGTCAGTCCTTCATCCAAATATTACATTAGCCCATGAATCTTTGAGAATTAAATGGAACCTCGCTTATGTTCGAAGCCAGATAGGTGAAGATGCACGGATGCAGAAACCCCTACCGTCCATCTTGTTTCATCTTGCTTTCAAGATTCATCATCTTGAACGTTATATATATTTTGTTCGTGCACAATACCTATTAATTCCCCTTCCCCAAACACTTGCAGTGCCGTAAAAGAAAGCTCAAGGTTTCCGTTGTAGCAGTTCCAAAGACCATTGACAATGATATACCTTTAATGGACAAAACATTTGGTTTTGATACCGCTGTGGAAGAAGCTCAACGGGCCATTAACTCTGCCTATATAGAGGTAGACTGCTGACTCTCTCTCTCTCTCTCTCTCTCTCTCTCTCTCTAAGCCATACTATAATATTATTAAAACATCATGTCATTAGGCACGAAGTGCGTACCATGGTATCGGCTTGGTAAAATTAATGGGAAGAAGCAGTGGTTTCATTGCAATGCATGCTTCTCTTTCAAGTGGGCAGGTTGATGTCTGCTTAATACCAGAGGTTCGTAAACACTGCACTATTTGTATTGAAACGTACCATTTCTTCTCATGGATGATGTACCAATAGAATCTTATACTGTATGAAAAGGTCTCATTCGCGCTCGATGGAGAATATGGTGTTTTACAGCACCTCGAGCAGTTAATTAAGAACAAGGGATTCTGTGTGGTTTGTGTTGCTGAAGCTGCAGGACAAGTTAGTGAGCTCACAGTGGTTTTAGCCTTTGCCTTTTTCCGTTCCATATACCATTGACTAGCTTCTGTTTTACCTTTTGTTTTCAGGAGTTACTGCAAAACTCAGGCGCAACTGATGCATCAGGAAATGCAATACTTAGCGACATTGGTGTTCACATGCAACAAAAGGTTTGTATATGATAAAATCTCTTTACCTTGGAAAGGTCGATCTTATAATGTACGTGCTGTCCTTTGATACAGTAGAAAGTTAAATGGTTATGGTGACATTGAACTTGGTCTAGCCTTATTCGTCTTACCGTACTAGCTTTTCTAGCTGCTTATATGAGGTTGCTGAAACCGAGTGTCCCCATACTCCCATCCTCCCGTTTCTCTGTTCCATTCTAGAAGTCATCAATGGACAGCATTTAGTGATACTGGTTACTGTTACTATTTAGTGACACTGATTACACTCTCCAGATCAAGACGCATTTCAAGGGCATCGGTGTCCATGCTGATATAAAATACATTGACCCGACGTACATGGTCCGGGCTTGTCGTGCCAATGCATCCGATGCGATTCTGTGCACCGTGCTTGGACAAAATGCCGTAAGTTAAATCAGTTTCCTGCACGCCTTTGCAGTTTAATTAATCTTCTCAAACTGTAGACACACAGTTCACCCATGTTATCCACACCCTGCTCATGAGAATTTTGTGATGCTGTCCGGTGCAGGTCCATGGAGCATTTGCTGGGTTCAGTGGCATCACTTCCTGCATCTGCAACACTCACTATGTGTACCTTCCGGTCACGCAAGTCATCACAGCACCGAAGCGTGTGAACAACAAAGGCAGGATGTGGCACCGTTGCCTCACGTCCACAGGCCAGCCGGACTTCCGCTGACCACCTGCTGCTACAGAACTTGAATGATAAGTGCTGCGGAATTTCGGTGTCAAGTTTTTGCCCCCTGCACTCTTTGTGTATTCAGTTAAGTTGTTCACTGTTAAGTACTAGAGAATCTGAGTGCTGTGCAGTTTTTGCTTGTGCAATCAGTTCAGTTCAACTTTTGCGTTGTGTAACCCCATATATTTTTTCCTTGCTCAGCCAGTTCAGTTTCCCCCCTTTAACCTGTCCACCTTTTGATTTTTGTGTGACCAGTTCAGTCGGTATTTAGATGTTCAATTTTCCGTTTGTGTATCCAATGTAGTTTTTGCCTTGTATAACCCGTTCAGTCATTTATACTCCCTCCGTTCCTTAATAAGTGTCGCGGTTTTAGTTCAAATCCAGTCATTTATGCTTCCTCCGTTCCAAAGTAAATGTCGCGGTTTTAGTTTTTGAACTAAAACCGCGACTTTTATTTTGGAACAGAGGGAGTAATATGTTTCAGCGGTACAATTTTCCGTTGTGAAATTTTTCGATTTCGACAGTTTCAGTGGTTCACTGCTGGTGTTTTTGTCACTGGAACGCTGATAACATGGAAGTCTGCGTGCTTTTGCCTTTTTTTTCTCTCACTTTGAACATTTGACCTAAATTAGTGGGCTAAAGTCACTCAAACCCAGTTCTTTTGGCCAATTCTTCCAGAATTTTGAGAAGCGGGCCTCCCCCAGCTTCTCCCAGAATCTTGAATCCATTTTTTTTACAATCCTAGCTGGTTAGGATGTAAGCAGTTAGGATTGTCAAGATCCTGGGAGAAACTGGGTGGAGGGTCGATTCTCGGCCAAAAGAACTGTGCCACAATCTGCGTCCAGTCAATATCTCTCAAAAGCCGGTTATCCCAAAAAAGAAATTTGCGACCTGCCTTGACCCGGAGCGGCTAGACATACCTGCCGATTCAAGTCACATGCCGTATCTCCCGTGGTTTGTTCGCACAGATGAAATATGTTTATTTTGTATACTTGTTAAACTTCGTGCCTTAGATTTTCCCCTTCTGTACAAGCCAAGATACGATTTTGTTTCAAAGTCGGTTAAGAAAAGACATAAAAGACAGCCTCTCCAGGAAAAGCCGGTTAAGAAAAGAAAATGGAGATTATATTTGACAAATAGGAAAAAAATCTGACATCCATTTTTCTTATCTTTGTCTTAGTCCGACGGGTCTCACAGATTGCTTCTCATCAGATGTTTATAAGGGAGTGCTTTCCATTAGTAACAGACACGCGTGATTCGGGAGAGAGTTCCTTTCCATATACAATAGCACGACCTACTTTGACTCGGAGCGACTAGAGATAACCTTTATATTCAACTCACCCGATGTATATGTCGTTGTTCGTTCATACGGATAAAATGCGTTTAATTTGGAGTACTTGTTAAACTTCTGTTCCCTTTATTTCCCCCTCCTGGCTCCTGCAAAGCTAGGATATGATTTCGTTCAAAAGTCAGTTAAGAAAAGACAACCAAAAAAAGTCAGGAGGGGAAAAGTCTAGGGATCATTTTAGTGGACGAAATCACTGTTCTGACCTTGTCAGAGTTTATTCTCACAAACTGAACCCGATGTGAAAGTATTTCACGATTTGACCCTTTTAGAAACGCCAGGGCCCGCGGCGTTTCTGGTAAACTACGAAACGCCGAGGCAGCTAGCGTTTCTGACCTGGCCCACTACCAGGCCGAGGACGCGTTGTTTGCTGACGTGGCGTGGTGGAAACGCCTAGCAAGCTAGCGCTTCTAGAAACGCCACCGTCCTTGGCGTTTCTGGTGCAGATATTTTAGGTGGTCGTGGGGCTTTCACCCACCACTCACCTTTCACTCTCTTCTCCCCCATTGGCCTATCCCGAGCTCTTGCCCTTTTCCCCCTTTGTGTCCCTCACTTAGCCCCTCTCAAATCGTTGCAAATCGATTGGGTTGGTACGTGGATCCGGTGTCATTTTCGTTCGTTGAGGTAACCTCCTTCATCTCACAAATTTTTATTGGTTGGATTTGTCCATTTGGATTGATTTGTTCTTGTTGTTCCTAACCCTAGTTTTGAACATGAATCTATAATGTGATGTTTTGAGTATTGTTGTTCCAATAGTGTTGCATTATGATGTTGTTGAGCATACCTTATTGTTTGGGTTATGGCTAATGTTAAGATTTAGGGTTAGGGTTATGGCTAATGTTAAGATTTAGGGTTAGGGTTAGGGGTTTTGTTAGCAATGTGGTATATTTAGCATTGTACATTTCTTATACTTATGTTACCCATTTTTTAGATGGACAAGATTGTGAATATTCATTATGTTGACAAAGAGGCATTCATGAATGTGGATATTGTTGACAAGTATGAGGAAGTGTTGATATTTCTTGAGACTCCTAGTTATGAAGAGGTTGTGGAAGAAACACGGATACGATTAAAGTGGGTGGATGCAAGTGACCAAGTTGAATTAGTAGGAAGATATGATGTTGGGTCGGCACACAAGTGTCGAATGAAGACAATGCCTATCAAGTCCAATTTGCATTGGGTTGCATATAAGGAGGTTGTTGCATCCTCGGCAGTCAAGTCACTCGAAGTCTTTGCAAGTAAGGTGGTCAAGGCTCCTCTCTTTCATGTTGACTTGAACCAAACCTTAGTAGATGATGTGAGCCCGGTTAGTAGTGTGACGCCTATTGTTGAGCATAAAGTTGAAGCTGGAAGCCAATGAGTATCCCCAATATGAGTTCGGAGGTAGTGCACCGATGAAAGATGATGGTGATGACTCCGACGAAGAGTATGAGAGGCACCACAACATTGTTTGTGACGTAGAGGCTCAAGTAAGGCATAAGGATATGGATCTGGCATATTATTTATCAGCGTGCTTGTGTGGATGACTCGGATGATGAAGGCCCGGTGAATGAGTTGGACGAGGATGGCTTGACTGAGAAAGAAGCAGAGTGGTACACAAAAATCACCGGTAGGGATCACAAAGTTCCCTTGTTTTGTGATGTTAGCCTTGCAGATAAGGCTATAGTCGACGGTGGCATGAGCAAGACAATTGAGGCTAGACAGTTCCCAAGTAGTACACCCGACGCGATTTCGATGTCGTACGTGAGGAAAGGTTTGATGTTCGAGCACATGCTAGAATTCAGGATGTGGTTGTGTGAGTATGCTGTCAAACACCACAGGCCTTTCATAGTTGTTCACTCGGACTGCAACAAGCGATGCACCGTGAAATGTGAGGTAGAAAGATGCAAATGTAAAGTCAATGGAAGACTCACGAAAGATGGTTGGTGGAAGATAACTAGTTGCAAAGCCACTCACCAATGCACACCGCCGACCGTAGAAGCACGGAAGACACACCGTCAACTAACCTCGGAATTCATTGGTTATAAATACCAGAAACATATAGCCGAGGATCCAACCATTAAAGTGAAGTTGTTGATGAGTTGGACTGAAGATAAGTTCGGATATAAGGTCAAGTACGGGAAGACATGGAAGTCCAAGCAAATCGCTCTCAGAATGTTGTACGGTGGATGGGAAGAGGCTTACAACATGCTACCTAGGTTGCTGGAAGCGATGTCGTATAGAAACCCAGGAATGTACCACTATGTCCAAGATATTGAAGGAGTGTTCCGTCGTGCCTTTTGGACGTTTGGCCCATGCATTGCAGCTTTTGAGCATTGTCGACCGGTTCTGTCTATAGATGGGACATTCTTGACAGGGAAATACAAGGGCACACTCATGATAGCAATGGCACATGATGCTAACGATCAGGTGTTGCCTGTGGCATTTGCTTTGGTCTCCGTGGAGAACCAAGACAACTGGGAATGGTTCATGAGACTTGTTAGGAGCACGGTCATTCCTCCGAATAGGGAGGTATGCATCATATCCGATCGGCACCAAGGCATATTGAAGGCCGTGGATATTCATATTCCAGGGCATGCGAGGCTTCACCACCGATGGTGTATGAGGCACTTCGTTGCAAACTTTTACAGAGCTTGCAAAAACAAGGATCTTTGCAAGGATCTTAACTCCGCATGTGTAGCCTTCTCCGTTAAGTCATTCACGACACACTTGAACAAAATCTATGAGAAGGCAAACAAAGGTGGGAAAGATTTCTTAGAAAGGAATATTGATGAGAGACACAAGTGGTCACGGGCATGTGACGAAGGAGGCATGAGATATGGTGACATGACAAGCAATCTTGTTGAGTGCTTCAACTTTGTCTTGAAGGGTGCCCGTCAGTTGCCGGTGACGGCAATAGCGGAATATACCTTTTACAAGCTAAATGAGTATTTTTTGAAGCACTCCGATGAAATCGACAAGTTGATTGCTGATAGTGAGAAGCCTCCCAATGAAATTTATCCGAAGAAGGTTGCCGAGTGGCTGGAGTTTCAGAGAGACAAGTCAGCCATCCAGCGAGTCACTTGTTTCGATAATGTAGAAATGAAATACCAAGTGGATGAGCCAGGTGGGACAACTAGAGATGGACAATCATATGGTGGTCGCTCATTTAAGGTGGCTCTTAGGACAAGACATTGCACTTGTGAGCGGCCTAGTAAGTACCACTGGCCATGCTCACACATGATGTCGGCGGCCCGCATCAGGAATGTATCTGATGGAGTAATTGTGAGGTTGCATGAATTCAACTTGCAAACTCATAAGTTAACATGGGCGTCTAGATTCCACCCTTTTCTGGACGCATCGCAGTGGCCAGAGTATCATGGTCCTAACATTAGGCCCGATCCGGAGATGATGGTACAACCCAAGGGTAGAAGGAGAACAAAGCGATACAGGAATGATATGGATGATCTCATGAGCACCAGAGAGTTTGGTACTGGACATTTCATGGAGCCACGTGATAGGAACCAATGCGGTGGTTGCAATGAAACGACACACAACAAAAGGACTTACAAAACACACAAAACTTCAAAAGGGCACAATGCTTCTTCAAGTGGTGGCCGAGGTTCCGGTGATGGCCTTGGTGTTGGCCGAGGTTTCGGTGGTGGCCGAGGTTCCGGTGATGGCCTTGGTGGTGGCCGAGGTTCCGGTGGTGGCCTTGGTGGTGGCCGAGGTTCCGGTGATGGACTTGGTGGTGGCCGAGGGTCCGGTGGTGGACTTGGTGGTGGCCGAGGTGGTGGCCGAGGTTCCGGTGATGGACTTGGTGGTGGCCGAGGTTCCGGTGGCCGAGGTTCAGGTGGTGGCCGAGGATCCAGGGGTGGCCGTGGTCGAGGACGAGTTACCGCTGATGGTGCTCGTGGTAGGGGTAGAGGTTCGGGTGGTGGTAGAGGAGGTTTCATGGGTAGAGGCCGTGGTAATGCTAGAGGAATGTTTGGATACCTAGATGGACCATTTCTGTACGTGGCTACATTTCATAATTATTTTCATGTCTCCCAATATTATTTTCATGTTATTTTTGTCCTTACTAACTAATGTTTTGCAATTTTTCATAGATATGGCGGCTTCTCAACCCAACAAGGCAACAATGAAGGGGCTTGAGGATGGCGAAGGTGAGATGGCGGGGTGGTGGGAGAAGGCTGCGAAGAAGCTGAGAGAGGAGGATGCAGCCACACTAAAGAAGAAGAAGGAAGAGGAGCTTGAAGAGAAGAGGAAGGAAATAGTGAGAGCGTCAAATGCGTGTCGCGCTAGGGAGCAAGCGTTAGTAAGGCTCGTAAGGGCGGTAATGGCCGTCGAGTTCAGCCATGGTGGTGTGCCTTTAAAGTTGAGCACAAACTGGAGAAGATCCATTCTTCTAAAATAAGGCTCGTAGCGACGGTCATACTTCAGGGACTCACGTGGGTTGTGGCCTCTCAACCGAAGTACTGGAGGAACCTACAAAAAACACACGCACAATTTATATACTTATCTAAACTACTCACAATATGAGAATCAACAATGTAGATACATAATTACCTCCCCTCTTTCCACTAGCACAACACGATGCTTCTCCTCGTAATAATCATCAAGGCCGGGATATTTATCCGGCTCAAACATCCTACAAAATAAGGTCAATGGATTTGTTATGATATATGCTTAAAATTATGACCACATCATATACAAAATCGTGTGAGAACTACTACAAATTATCCCAAAGATACAAATCACGAACCACATTACCAACACCAATTCTTTTCAACCTATTTTATCCTAAAGAATCTATCACAACTAATTATTAACAAATAATAGGTTCAACCTAATCCAAAAAAATGGTCTCTCTCTAAATCCAATACTAAACAAGTTAACTAAGAATACTTCAACACAAGGAGTACATGCCGGCCAGGAGTACATGTCTTCTTTCTAAACATAATGTAACCAAAATATTCATAAAAAAATCACTAATAACTCATCTTAGGGTTCCACCATGTTTGAAAAAAATGCATCTACAATAGCCAATCTTGACTGAAAAAAAATGGAGGACTGGGAAGAGAATACCTCAAGCAACTCGGGGATGCTCCGATCTACTCGTTTTGATGATCAAAATAGAAGATCTGGGGGAGATTTGGTGAAGAAGAGGGAGGGGACGGCCGCCAGTTCGTCCCTGGAAGAACTGCCCGACCGGGGTTGCGAGTGGGCTGGGTTAGGCCCCTGCGGCCCGGCGCGCATTACTTAATCCAGTCCAGAAACGCCAGGGACATTGGCGTTTCTCATGTGCCACGTCAGCGAAAACAGCGGGTTCGGACTGACTGTGGGCCAGGGCAGAAACGCAAGCTACCACGGCGTTTCCATGTTGGCCAGGAACGCTAGCTGGCTCGGCGTTTTAATGTTGGGTGGAAACGCCGCGGGCCCTGACGTTTTTAAAAGGGTCAAATCGTGAAATACTTTCACGTCGGGTTTAGTTTGTGACGATAAACGTTGACAAGGTCAGAACAGTGATTTCGTCCCATTTTAGTCAGGTGCGTGATCTTTATTATACAAAATTACAAATGAGGCAGGTAGTGTATAGTATTATTATTGAGAAAAAGAAAAGAAAGGAGGAATAAACAACGCCGGCTGGTGGCTGGGGTAGAGGTTGCCTCGGGCCTATGCCTGGCCATGGAATACCTGGCCCGACCAGCCCATCCCGACCCGGCCGAAAAAGCCCGACCCGATCCGGCCAGGTCTTGCCCGCAGGCTGGGCCTGGGCCTAGGTTTTAAGCCTGAAGGCTAGGCCTGGGCGTGTCATACCCAGCCCGAGGCCCGTCAGGCTTTTTCATTGCTGGGTCATGCTTGGGCCTGAATTCTCGGGCTTTGGTAGGCCCGGCCCGGCCCGACAGATGGCCAGGTCACTGTGAGGCCCTTCCCCCTCACCACCAGCTCCGGCACTGTCGAGGGCAGGCAAGCCTCCCGGCGCGGTCGAGATCTCCTCTCCCTGCCGCAAGGAAGAAGATGTCGACAAGACAGACCCAAAACCCAAGAAGTTTCTGATGTTCGCCGCCAACTGCTAAAAAATAGTATGGCGAGGAACGCCGCCGCCGCCAGGTTACTCGCCGACTCCCCATCTCCCTTCCATTCCAGCCACCACCACCACCGCCGTGCTCTCCCAGTCCCCACATCCCGCTCCAAGACCTCCTCCTCCAAGCCCGCTCTTCCATCTCCCCGCACCGACACCACCGGCAATCCAGCCGCAGCCGCCGGGCCCCGCCCCTCCCTCTTCCAAGAAATCTCCGGCCTCATCACCCCTGCCGCCGGCACCGTCAGCGACCCCCCATTTCAATCTCGAGTGAATAGACAGCCGGGGAGGAGCGGCAACGAGGCCCCTGTGCAATGCACGGAAGGTGTTCGTCCAAATGCTCCAGAGACTTTTGCCTTTCTCACCGGCAGAGTTCCTGACCAAGGGGTTCCTGACGGCCCTTCTGACAGCCCGGATGGCAACGCAAAACGCTCTGCCCCGAGCCGGGAAGCATCATATCACGAGGTGGTGGCAGATGCGCTCGCCCAAGATCCTGAAATTGAAAGTGCCCAAGTGCAAAAGATCACCGAGGTTTTACGGTCAGAGGTGCCAGGATCATCGCCTTTCGAGGAGAGGCTGGGGAGCTTGGGGGTCGTGTACACGCCGAGGATTGTCAACATGGTGCTCAAGAGGTGCTTCAAGAAGGCGCACCTGGGGCTCAGGTTCCACTACTGGGTTAAGCAACTTCCAGGTTTCCACCACACTACGGAGACATACAACACGACACTGTTTATTGCAGGTGAAGCTAGGAGTTTTGGGTTGATGGAGGAGCTGATGGGCGAGATGGATAAGGAGATGTGCCCCAAGGACATCAAGACGTGGACAATTATCATAGCCAGTTATGGGAAGGCAAGGCAGATCGGCAAGCTGCTGTCTGCATTTCATGCTATGAAGAGATCTCGTTCCGTGGCAGTAGACACTAGAGTCTACAGGACGATTCTTCGTGCTTTGTGCAACAATGCAAGGCATGAGCTTGCTCTTGAGTTCTACAAGGATATGCCCACCAACATGGACGTCGGATCTGACATTCTGCGGCTTCTGTTGTGCTTGCTGGCTGGATCAAATAATGCTGAAGCTGTCTTCATTATCAGAGATGATATGGTTAAAAGCGCGAGGTATCCAGAGGAGTATTGCTACTTGGAAGCTCTACGGAGCTTCTGTGTCTCAGGAAAACTAGCAGAAGCTCAGAAAGTCTTTCAGCAGATGATGAACAAGTCCATGGATAGCTCATCTGCTTTTGAAACCCTCTTGAGGGGGCTGTGCAAAAGCGGAAGGATGGATGAAGCTCTTCAGCTAACGGAGCATATGAAGAACAGATCATCTATTAGCAGCATGGCATTTGGTTTTCTCATCGATGGCTACCTCAGGAAAGGAGAACGTACAAAGGCACTTCAGTTGCTGCAGGGAATGAGAGAGAGTGGTTGTACTCCATTGGCCTCATCTTACACTCAGCTCATGCAGCACCTCTTTACATCAGATCAGTATGAAGAAGCCTGTGAACTGTATGAGGAGATGCAGGAAGTTGGTGTTCAACCAGATATTGTAACAATCACAGCATTGATAGCCGGGCATATTCGCAGTGGACATATTTCTGAAGCATGGGATATTCTCAAAAAAATGAGCGAGAACGGTCAAAGGCCCACAATTAAAGCTTATACAGTGTTCATCCATGAGCTCTGTAAGGCCTCCAAGCCCCTCGAGTCGTTGGAACTTCTGAAGGAAATGTTGAAATTTGACTTCAGGCCTTCTGAAGAAACTTTCTGCGGGATTATTTCTTCCTTGCGTGAGAATAATTATCTGGAGGAAGCTATTAATGTTGAGAGAATGCGGGCACCTTTTGATATTAGAAAGCCTAAAGGTGAGACAGAAATCAGATCATTAGAGAAAACTGACACAGTTGATGAGTTTCAGAAATTATCCGAGTGTGAACTGGAGGAGAAGAAAATGATATTTGGGTCTGTTGTTCTTCCATCTGATAAAGACTCTGAGATATCGAGGTGCACACTTCGTGATAACGAAAATCACATCGAACTAACAAAGGACTACAGCGATGAAGATGTTGAAGGGATATGCCAAATTCTGTCATCTTCTGACAACTGGAGCTCAATGCAGCAGGCACTTGAGATGAGATCACTGCATTTTACACCAAACCTTGTCAATGCCATCATGAAGTGCTGCAAGAGAAATGGCCATGCTGCTTTGAAGTTTTTCTCTTGGGTAGGGAAACGACCCTCCTACATGCACACAACAGAAACGTACAACACAGCTATGAAACTCGCAGGCTCGGCGAAAGATTTTAAGCACATGAGGCACCTTTACAGAGAAATGGCATGGGCACAATGTTCTCCAACAGTGGACACATGGAATGTCATGATTTGCCAGTACGGTAATGCTGGTCTCACTGAAATGGCCCTGGAGACATTTTATAAGATGAAGAAAGCAGGCTTTCAGCCTGCCAGAAGTACTTACAATCACCTGATAATGTATCTCTGCCGCAGAAAAGGCCGAAAAGTAGACACCGCAATCAAGATCTTGAAGGAAATGATTCATGCAGGTTATATGCCTGATAATGATGGGCTTTGCACGTATGTTTCAGCATTATGCGAGTGCGGGATGTTGGTTGATGCAAGAAGCTCGATAGTATCACTATGTGAACACGGGTTTACTAAACAGATTGGCTACTCCATACTCCTTAGATCATTATGCAGGTCTGATAGAAAGGAGGAAGCTGTCAGTTTGTTTGATGATATGGAGAGATATGGCTGCTCCAGAAGTGACTACATGTATGGAAGCTTCATTCATGCGTTACTGAGGTGGAATCGCTTTGAAGACGCTGTAGCCAAGTTTGAAGAACTGAAGAATGCAGGCATACGTCCAAGCACCCATATGTATACCTCGTTCATCATCTACTTTTTTCAGAAAAGAGACGTTGTCAAAGCAATGGATATGTTCAAGGAGATGGTAAACGATGGATGTGAGCCTTCAGTCATCACATACTCCGCGTTAATACGCGGTTACATGGAAGTAGGCATGGTTTCAGAAGCCTGGGATGTCTTACGGCACATGAAACTGAAAGGACCATCGCCAGACTTTGGGACCTACTCGATGTTCATAATGTACCTCTGCAAAGCTGGTAGATCGGAGGATGGGTTGCAGCTGATTCATGACATGCTGGATGGTGGCATCACCCCCAGCGCAGTAAACTTCAGGACTGTTTTTCATGGCCTGAATATGGAGGGCAAGCACAAGCTAGCCGACTCTGTCCTCCAGTCAAAATGGCATCTGCGGAGGCAAAGGAGCTTCTCTGATTCTTCGTCTGTTTAATCTTGCAGATGTGCTCACATACTTGGTTCACTCAAAATCAATCTTCATGAGGATAATTTTTCTTTTCTTTAGACAAGCTTATATGATAGGAGCATCTTGTAAGGATGAACTGTAAACCTTTTTAGTACCGCAATAACAGAAGCATCCTGTTATTCTCAAAGTTTCAGTAGACGAGGCATACTAGGATGCAAAGATCTCAACAGGATTATTTATTTATTTATGCACATTTGCTATTCCTCAGTCGTCCAAGAATATAAATTGTATCAGTCGTTTACAACTGAGGAGAGCAAAGCTTAATACCAGAGTTTCGTAAACATTGGTGTTCACATGCAACACAAGGTTTGTATACGACAAATCTCTTTACCTCGGAAGGTGGATGTTATAATGTACAGGCTGCTCTGTGTAACCGTTCAGTCAAACATTTTAGATGTTCAGTTTTTCCGTTGTGTAATCAGTACAGTTTTTGCCTTCCATAACCTGTCCAGTTTTCGTCCATTGTGAAAATCTTCAATTTGGACAGTTTTGGGGGCACAAGTGCTACTGTTTTTGTCACCGGAACGCTGACAACATCCAAGTGCTGCTGGTGTTTTTGGCTTTGTTTCATTCTGACCGTTTGATCTGACATAGAGGGCTAAAGTCACCAATCTGGGTCCAGTCGAGAGTTGGTTCTCATAAAAGTTGAGCCCAGGTTTCTCTTGGTCTCTCCATGAAGTGTTGCATGCCCGTCCGATGATTATAGGGCTCCTTCGATTCAAATGAGCAGTACCACACCTGAAGCAGCAGGGCTCCTTGGATTCAAATGATTTTAAAGAAATTCTAGAGGTTTAGAATCCTTAGAATTCTTTTCCATAAATTCGATGTTGGTTGTTTGATTCATAGGATTGAATCCTATAGAGTTTTTTCCTTTTTTTTTTTACCATGCTGCGAATATGTTTTTTCTATTCCTGCGTTTTTAAATCCTGTGAATTCAAAGAGGCCTAAATCGTCGGGACGAGGCATACTAGCATACAAAGGTCTCACTAGGATTTTATTTTTATATATGCACATTTGTTATTCAGTCCGAGAACGGAAATTGTGTCGGTCGATCCGCTGGGGAAGATAGCTAGAGGAGGAACAAAATGGGATGACCATTGCCGACATCCAACTGCTCAAGCCACTGCAGTTAAAATCGACCGGAACAACCTTCACAGAATTACCCGCTTCCTGGTCGCTCCCGCGGGCGGCCGGGAGCGAACCCTAGCCGCCAGCAGCGCCGCACCCACCACCGCCACCTCCCCTCGCTGCCGCCGGACGGCGTCGTCGGGCAAAGCCTGGGCGGCTCGGCGGCGGCGGGGCCCTTTCCTCCTTCCGCTCGGGGCGGCGCGGCGCGGGCCGTCCTCTTCGGCGGGAGCTCGGGCGGCGGCTACGCTGGCTCGAGGCGGCGTGGCGAGGCAGCGCGAGGGCGGGGTGGACGCGCATCGGGGCCGGCTGGCGCGGATCTACGCACGGCGGCGCGTCGCGCGCGGTGTTGGGGAGCGCGCAGGGGCATGGCGGCGAGGCCATGCGGTGTGCTCGTCGAGGCGAGGGCGCGCCGGTCGTGCATGGGGGCTTGGGCGGCTTTGGTGGTCCAGCGGTGCTCTGCTGCAGGGCTGCTTGGGTGCTCTGCTCCACGGCCTCGGGTGCACGGGTGCTCCGCTCCACGGCGTGCAAGGGGCTTGGGAGGTGCGGCGGGTCTGGCCTGGCGGCGCTCGTGGGCTATGCTGCTCCTTCGGCGGCGGTTTCGTGTGGTGCCAAGGGCCTGATTCGTCCGAGGGGATTGGAGGATGCCGGGGCGGCGGCCCCGGGCCTGACGCCACCGGATCTTGCCGGCGGATTGGTCGTCGTGCGTGGATCTTGTTCCTACTTCGAGGATCCACGCGAGTGGTGGTGGTTCTGCCGACGAAGCGGGAGGTGCTACGGCTGGCAAGTCACTGAGAGCCGGTGGACATCGACCGTGGGGATTGTGTGCTGTGCAGTGCTTCGGATTTGCTCGGATTCGGAGGCGTGATGGAGCTCCGGGCAAAAGTCTAGCCCCGACCTTGGGTCGGTGCCGGCAACAGCGGCACCATGCATGGTGTCGCTCCCCTTCTTTAAGGCGTTGTCGTGGAGCTCCATTACATGACTCTCCAGGAGAAATCCCTAGCTTCGGATGTTCGAAGCGGGCGATGATGGCGGCTACGTCGTTTCCTTCTTTGAGGCACCGCCTTGAAGAGTCAGCATGTTGTAGTGTGCACGGATCTCTTCGTCGTCGGGGACAGTGGGCGTCGGGGCGGCGGCTCTGGATGGTTTCTGTTTGTGCGTCGAGATGGCGATCTCGGGAACAATGCGAGTGGCAGCTCTATGAGGTGAGGCTCTTGTTCGAGATTGGTTGGGTGGCATTCTTGTCCCGCTTGGGCAGTGGGGGTGTCGGCCCGGTCGATGCGCCCCAGAGGGGGCGGTCTGACTTTACGTCAGGGCAGCGGCCTCAATGTGGTGCGGCGTTCGTGGTCTGCGTGCAGTTGTCCTTCGGGTAGCTGTATTGTGCGACGTTGCTTCTCAAGGGCGAGGGTAGGTATGCCGGGGCAGCGGCCCCAGATGTGGTGTGACGTTCGTGGTCTGCGTGCAGCTATATCGTGCGGCATTGCTGCTCGAGGATGAGCGGTGGCATGTCGGGGCGGCGGCCTCGAAAGACGGTGTCGGTTGAATGCGCAGGGCGCAGCGGAGCAGTGGATGTCGAGCCGGCAGCCTCGAGAGATTTGCAGCTTCGAAGACATGGACCTTGTGTCGTGTGGGCGACGTGATTGCCATCGGCATTGGTCGTGGGTGGGCTTTGCCCTGTGTGTTGGTCTTTGGGGGTGGACTTGGCCCTTGCCCTGTGTGTTGGTCTTTGGGGGTGGACTTGGCCCTCGTTGTTCTGGTTTTCGCCCGGTTTTACATAATTAACTGAGCAGTTCTCTTCTGCTTAATTAATAGACGAGGCAATCTTTGCCTCCGTTTCAAAAAAAAATCGACCGGAACTCGTTCTACTTTTCATCTAACTGTTCACTAGGTGCTCCCTTGTTATGACATTCAGGGATGTTTCCATTCCATTACATCTCAACAAAAAAAAAGGAAAGATGGATCTAACACTAGCTTCTGCTGTTGCTACGTCCTACGTTCAGACTCCCGCTCAATCTCTGAACTACCTAGTAGCGGTTAATGGTGCGTTCGCTGCTTCTTCCCGGCTCGGTTCGGTCCTTCTTTCCCAGGACTGCAAGACGGATTCCAAGAAATCGAGCCGCGTCTCCTGCTCCCTAAGGGCGAGCCTGGTCTCCCTGAGGGCGAGCTCGGCCTCCACGGCGGCGAGCCCGGCCTCCCTGAGCAGGCGCGCGCGGAGCTCCGGCACCGACGCCGACTCCGGCAGCTGCATCGCCATCCCCAGCTCCGCCAGCAGCTCTGGATGCACAACGCACATAACATATCATAGACTAAGATAACAATGAACCGATCAGGAAACAGAGGAATCTCAGAAGGAGGACTTGCTTACCCTGCTCGCGCGCCACCGCCGCGGCGCCCCTCTCGATCACCGCCGTCGTCCTGGCGAGCAGCTCCCTGGAGATCGCCTCCTGCACCGGCGTGCGCGCCGTGCTCTTGAGCGCCACCAGCTGCCGCAGCAGCTCCCTTGTCGTCGCGTCCCGCTCCTGCTGCGTCGTGTGCGCCATGTATGTGTGCTCTTTCTGGCTCGAGCTGGATGGTAGAGCTACCTGCGGTGAATCTGTGAGCTGGGTCTGGGTGGAGCTACCTGCGGTGACGACGAAGGCCTTTATCGTTCGTTCGTATTCATGCGTTGGTGGCAGCGTGGGTGGGCTGTGCGCGCGCGCGTGGCTGGTACGTGGCGTTTGCATGCTGCCGTGAGGATTGGCGTGTCGGTTTGGCTGGCGCGCATGCGTTTTTGTTCTCTGGTGCACCAGACAACACCCCGAAGTCGCACGCAAACCCAAAACGACAGAAGGCGGGGCCGGCCGGCCGGCCGGCTCACAAGTCACAGCTCAGCGAGGCCGTACCATGGGGCCGAGAAAACAGCAGAGCCGAACGACCAGCTCTCCTTGGGCCCACATGCCAGTCACTGGGGACGGCGTCGGCCTCGGACGAGGAAATATGTTTATCCTTTTCGAAGAACATTTTTTTTGCGGGAACTTTTCGAAGAACATTAATTTGAAAAAAATTTCCAACTGTTTCCTTTTAAAATAGTAACAGTAAGGTTGTTGGTTCCAAAAACAAGTTAGAACAAGTATAGTACTCCCTCCGTTCCTTGATATTAGGTGTATAGATTTTTGAAAAAAAATCTGAAATATAAGGTGTATTGCGTTGCACCACTCATTTGGATAAGTTTTTTAGGGATTTGATTACATTTCCTTATATCAGGCACGCTCCTCTATTTTCTTATGTCAATTAGTAAGGTGTAATCTCGGCCAAAACTTGTGAAATTTTCTCTCCACGTGTGTTCTTTAATTTCCGTGCCAAAAGCTATACACCGTATATTTAGGAACGGAGGGAGTATATAGACATGGCCACTTTTCACTACATGGAGAGAGCCAAGAAAAAAAGAGGAAAAGGTTAATGATGGAGACATGAAGTTTCTCCTCGCAAGCTCAAATGCTTACTCAAGAACGACAAAACCAAAAGTAATACTTAACAATATCAAAACTATTTGTAATTTTTTGATCACAAACATTGACAAATTGTCTACATGTGTACAAATTTTGATGAAAGAAAAACATTCCTAAATGCTCTATAAAAACAAACAAAATCGATGCTCTAAAAAAAGAATACTTTGAAAGCATTTTAGACAAATGATTTGATTTTGCCTAGAGCATTAGGAATGTTTTTTTACTTCACGGAAATTTGTATGTTTGTAGAAATTTCGTTAATGTTTGTTGCTTGAAAATTCAGTTTTTTTTATTTTTTTTCTTTTATTTAGATTTTATTGTTCATAAGAAAGCAATTGAGCTCGCAAGCAGAATGTCACTTTTGATGATGAATGGTACTTCCTAGTTCAGGCTCTGTACTCTTATCTCTCTTGACTAAGTGAAATGGTATCCTACAGTTGTTTTGATCAAAGAATGAGAGCCACAGCCAAGTGTTTTTTTCTGGTGATTATTTCAAAAACCGATGGGTTACAATTCTTGAACCCCAAGAAATAGCGCCATCTTTCATTCGGAAAATTCAATTTTATATTGTTGATGTCACAAAGTCAAACACTGTAGTCCCCCATGAAGTTTTTTCTTCAGCTTTTAACATTAAAACGATGCATAGATGATTGCAACCGATCTCCGATAGATGTTCACCTGAACAATGAGATTCAAATTCTTGCAAGCAATTAAAGAACCGGAATATGAATTAATCACAAGATAATTGAGGGGTTCAGCGCGACCCCCGGACCATGAAGCATGCAGGAAACAGTGGGTAGGCACAATTACCTCATTTTTCGGAAACAACTTTCCATAAAAAAAAATAGTCCAGATACACAAAAATGCATATAAAAACATAAATTTACATTTGCCATGCTCTAAGTTATAAAAATGGCCATGCTATACTCTATAAAATTTCATCCACTAATAAATTATGGCAAGAATTTAGAAAATGTAATGGCCACGTGGAAAATTAAAAAGGAGAAATTGTTTCCCAAAAAGCATTGCAAATTTTGAAAATTATTTGTTTCCATCACATAGCCAGATTTAACAAAAAATCCATTTCATAAAAAAGATAATCGCGAACAAGATTAAAGGAATTTTTTTAAAAAGTCATAAATTGCCATGGTATCTTCAAATATTTTGCCATGGAATCTTCAAAACATGTTTGCCATGGTATTATCAATAATATTTGCCATGATACCCAATTTTTTCCCTATGGTTTGTTGAATAAAGTTGTCATGGTGTAAACAATGAATTTGCCATGGTCCAAAATAATAATTTACAAATGGCTATGTTTACAATAAAAATGTCCTGGTGTGTGCAATTAAAATTGCGGTGTGGAAAATAAATTTTGCGATGGTCCAAACAATATGTTTGCCATACAAAAAATTGCGGTGTGGAACCGATTTTACCTAGAAAAATGAAAAAAATATCTTAAATTGCCATGTGACAAATTAGAAACATTTCCAAAATTAACATGCTGCCTACAGTTAAACTACGATGGTCTAATTAAAAAAAATCCATGGTTTAACTAAATTAAATTGACATGGTCTGAATAATAAAATTTCCATGCGACCTACAATAAACTACCATGGTTAATTAATAAATTTTCCATGGTCTGAATAATAAAAACTGCTATGCTACCTACAATAAAACTACCATCATATAATTGATAAGTTGACATGGTCTGAGTAATAAAAATGCCATGCTACCTATAATAAAAAAATTGCACATGACAATTTTTAGGAATTTTCTTCTCTACAAAAACACATGGCAACTTTTGCAAGTTTGTGAAGGACACATGACAAAGTTAGGGATTTGTTTCTTTGAAAAGATGGAAATTTTAGGAATTTTCCATGGGCACATGGCAAAAGTTAGGGATTTTGTTCCGGAATAAAAGGCATGTTTTTGAAATTTGTAAGTGGGTACATGAATTTTTTTAGAGGATTTGATCTTTAACTAAGATGTAAAATGTAGTAAATTGCGTTCGGCACATGGCAAAACCAGGTGATTTGTTCTTTGAAAATTTCCATAATGAATAAAAACTAGCTCAACTTTTTCCATGGTGCTCGAAAAACACATCATGGCGATTTTATTAATCAGACCATGGCAATTTTATTTGCTATGATGCTCAGAAAATACATCATGGCAATTTTATTAATTAGACGATGCAATTTTATTTGCCTTGATACTTGAAAAGCACACAAGATGGCAATTTTTTCTGAATTTCCTATGTAACCGCTAGAAACAATAAAAAAATTGCCATGTTTTGGAGAACATTTTTTGTTGTAAAATTGCCATGCACCAGTGCGATTGTTTTTAAAAATTGCCATGTTATATATTGTTGATAAAAAAATTCTAAAAAGAAATCAAGGATAAAAATGATGACAAATTGTAGGGGGGGTTAACATTTGCCACTTGCATCAAAACATTGAAAAAATAATTGTCTATATGAACACATGTTGCCACCTAGTTACACAAACATTAGCCTTGGAAAGTACATGTTCAAGCTGCCATTCTATTTATTACATGAGTACATGAAAACTGCCATGCTTTATATAAAGATTGATTTTTGATAGTATTTTACATCAAATACCCTTATATCCATTGCGTGCGATGACGAGGTGCATTGTGAGCAGCGATGGACGGTGTTTAGTAGTGTCACGGCGCGACACTGCTGCGAGTGTCGCACGAGGGCAAGATTAAACTGACACGACGAAGAGCTGCAATCGGCACGGCATGGAATGTGCTAGTGCGCACGGTGAGCTACAACCGCACAACGGGATACTGGGATGGCACACACGACGAGTTGCAACACCGGGACAATGTGATAGAGGGATGGCAAGCATGATGAGCTGCGATGCCAAATGTTGTGGTCAACAATGGCTCATGCTGTAATCGACGAGAGCTGCACTGCGAGCCGAGTAACTTGTCGCCACCGATGCTGTGGCTAGCGATGGGCAATGCTTCGACAGCGGCGTCGAGGAGGGGAGTAACACATGCACTTGCTGCAATGGACGGTTGCGGGGCTACATCAGCGGGACTGTCGAGCCGCAACAACCTGGTGCGCAAGTTACGTAAGGCAACGAGCGATGACGTCGAGCTACAACGATGGTGGCGGGGCACTATGACGCGAATGCTGCTAGGGGACGACGTCGCTGACGAGCGCGAGATGTTGCAACGAGATGCGATGCGGGGGTGGGGGTGTTGGGAGAAAAATGCCCTTGCATCACCCCTCGATCGGGAGACACGAGAGGAGCCGAACCCTAGTTGCCAGCCCCTCCATCGTCTCCTCCCTCACTTTGTTGCCGTCGGAGGACGCCACTGGGCTAAGCCCGTGCGGACGACGGCGGCGCGGAGGTTCCTCTTCCTCTCACGCGGTTGTCGGGTGGCGCGGGACGCCCATGCGCATGGGGCCGTGGCCCTAGATCTGGCCGATGGTGATGTTGTAGTTGTCTCCCGGCGTCCGCGTGGTGCTGGTGGGTGGTGCTGTTCGCGCGGAGCAGGCTACGTGTGGGTCGGTTTCTAGGCAGATCCGACTGTATTTGGTGCCGGAGAGCCGACGTGCGGTGCAGGGAAAATGGCAATGGTGGAGGCCATTCGGGCTCTTTGGGGGAAGGTGGTCAACGACACGGTAGCCAACCAATAGCCAGAGGCCAGGCCTAGGGCAGGGCTTGCTCGTTGCCGGCCGTCGGTGGTCAATGGGTTGTGTCCATCCTGGTTCACCAGGATTGGCTGGGAACGCAAGCGTGGCCGCTTCCTAGAATGGAGGCATTGAGCTAGACATGGTGGCTGATGTTGGGCTATGCGTGGAAGGAGGTGCCTTCTGCACTTCCTACTATGGTTGGTACCGATTTAGCTACATGTCATTCAGCTGATTTTTCAATTTTGGGTCAGTCAAATTCCTGGCTGTTCGATTTGTGCTTTGAGATGTGTGCTTTAGTTTTTTCCTGTTCTGTATTTTGTGTTGTGTTGGGCCTAGTTGAAATCGACTGACCGCTGTTTCTGGTCAGTCGATTGTGTACATGGGCTCGCTGAGCCTGGTGGGAGCCTGTTTTGTCCGCCCGTTAACAGGCCTCTCGCCTAGCGCAGCGCCCACCTGCCCCGCGTGGAATCGCTAGCAGGCGTTTCCAAGCCTGGGTGCCTGTTTTGCTCGCTTGTTTTGTTCAGCAATGAAATCGTGCCTGTTTTGCTCGTATTTGTTTTATTATTTTCAGTCCCTTTCTTCTTAACGGGAAACCAATGACACTAATTCATCGTTTCTTAGAGAACTTAACTATTTTAATTTTGTTTAAGTTTTTATTTCATTTTTATTCTTTAAGGATAATACCAATACCTCTAATTCATTCCTACTTAGGATTCTTTTTTGTGTGGCATTTCACTATTTGTGCTTATTCTTGCATACTATAAAAAAATCACAATTTCTATTCAAATCGCTTGCAAATTTTGTCATTATTGTTTTTTCTCTTTCTTTCTTCTTAAACGGTAATACCCATACCACTAATTCATTATTTTGGTCTACAGAAGTAGAGACACCGTTGATCAAATAACAATGCCACTAATTGATTCTTTCTTTAGAAATTTTTTCTTTTTGCAAAACATTGACTATTTTGTGTTTATTCTTTCTTATTATAACAAAGCACAATTTATGTGCAGATTGTGTGCAAATTTTGTGATTATTTATTTTTAGCTTTTTATACCATTTTCTTTCCTATTTTAGGGTATTTTTGCTTCATTTTTAATTTCTGTTTTCTGTTTCTATGGGTTTTCTTTTTCCCTTTTTCTTTCCTTTATTGCTTGTTTTTGCTTTTTGTAGGTTTTTGACTTAGTGTAATTATATACAAACAAATACTATATAATATGTGCCAAAATTTCATGATTATATGTACACTAAAAATGCGCAACTTCTGTGTAAATTGTTTGCAAATATTTCATTACTTGTTTTATTATTTCAGTTCCTTTCTTCTTAACGCGAAACCAATGCCAATAATTCATTGTTTCTTAGAAAACTTCACTATTCTAATTTTGTTTAAGTTTTTTATTTTATTCTCTTTATTCTTTAAGGGTAATACCAATACCTCTAATTCATTCCTACTTAGGAATTTTTTAGTGAAATTTCACTATTTGTGCTTATTCTTGCGTATTATAAAAAAAGCGCAATTTATATTCAAACCGTGTGCAAATTTTGTCATTATTGTTATTTTACTTTTATTTCTTCTTAAATGGTAATACAGATACCACTAATTCATTGTTTCTTAGAAAACTTCATTATTCTAATTTTGTTTAAGTTTTTATTTTATTCTCTTTATTCTTTAAGGGTAATACCAATACCTCTAAGTCATTCCTACTTAGGAATTTTTTTAGTGAAATTTCACTATTTGTGCTTATTCTTGCGTATTATAAAAAAAGCGCAATTTATATTCAAACCGTGTGCAAATTTGTCATTATTGTTATTTTACTTTTATTTCTTCTTAAATGGTAATATAGATGCCACTAATTCATTATTTTGATCCGGAGAAGTAGCGACACCATGGATCAAATACCAATGCCACTAAATTTTTATTTTTTTATTTTGCTATAGTTTTCATTTTATTTTATTTCGTAAAGGTAATACCGATGTCACTAATCCATTACTTTTTAGAACGCACTATTTGTCGCGGAAATCTCACTAGTGTATGCTTATTTTGTATCGTAATAATACATTTTTGATATAAACATATGCATATATGTATTGAATGCATCTATAAAAATAAATATATATGTGCGAGATTGCAAATATAAAAATAAATAATTCATTCCTTCTTACAAAATTTCTTTTTTGCATAAATTCCACTCCTATATGCTTATTTTTGCATATCGTACAAATATGCAATTTTTGTGCAAGTTGTTTGCATTTTTGTTTGTTTTCTCTATTTTTGTTTTTGCTTATCAACGGGCCATTGTTTTGCATTGGGCACATGAAGTCTTGTGGGCTGCTGGTGGTTTTGTATGCAAAAAGACTTAAGGTGTGCTATAACACTAAAATTGGCTGACCACAATTTTTGTTCAGTCGATTGGTTTGGAATTGACTGACCCATTTCATAAAATCAGGCGACTGACAGTAGCCGGTCCCGGTTGGTACACTATGATGTGGAACGTCAGTAGTGTCTTAGGACATGAATGCCGAGGCAGTGTCTTCAGATGGTGTTCTGCATGGTTGGTTCTCCGACGTGCATCATGGAGTCGATGGGGGCTATGCCTCTTGGTCGTCTCGAAGGCGAGGGGTGTAGCAGCGGGTGGCTCGGGCTCACTCTTTGTCAATGGCAGCGGCGACGCCCAGATCCGGATCTGGAGGCTTATGCTCATCGCAGCTGTCTTGGGTGCCTTGTGGGCGCGGGTGAGTTGCCGAGCGAAAACTCCTCGGTTTGGCGCTGACGGCGGCGACGCCCATGAGTACACTCTCCTCTTGAGGACGTTGTTGTGGTTCTCCTCTCCATGTCAGGGTTTCGAGTGAAGACCCTTATCTGTCTTGGACTCGATAGTGATGACGCTTAGCACCATTTTCCTCCCTGACGGTGTTGTCGTGGAGTTTAGCTGTGCTAGGGAGTGTCGTGGCGTTGTATTCAGGCCTATCTGTGCTATCTTTCGGCAACGTAGTTGCGTCTGCTTATGTTGTCTAGCCTGAAAACTGATGTGTAAGAGGGCTTTCTCTCCCTCCGTTTCTAAATATAATTTTTATAAGAGATTCTACTACAAACTACATACGGAACAAAATGAATGAACTTATACTTAAAAAGCATCTATATACATTCGAATTTAGTCTCTATAGTGGAATCTCTAAAAAGACTTATATTTAAAAACGGAGGGAGTACTTTGTATCGTTTGTTTGTGTACTTTAGGTTGTGTTTTATCTATAACTAGCCAAAGGGCCCGTGCATTGCAACGGGAGAGACAAATTAAATCCTCTAACACTCAAGCAACCCATCCGTGTTGCCACTTCTCATCGTATTATCATTATTGATGGTGGTCATGTTGTCCATCTATTCAAGATGAAGGTGATCAATCCCAAGGCCATGATGTTGTTCATCACACTCTAGCACGCCACTTTCACGAGCCGCTCACTCCACCCTCTTATAATTTTCCGGACTTGTAATGACGATGGTTGCCACCCTTGTCTCGTCTACACATGGTGCATGCACTATCTCCGCACTCCTGCATAGAATTGTAACAACATACCTTGACAGCCAAAGTTCGAACCGTCGAGATTGGACGCTTCGGGTGTAGTAATGTTGTGCATGGAAACTTGCGATTCATCTTGGGCTTCGGTCGAGATACTCGAACTTGCGAGTGAATTTCTTATTACAAACCTTTCAATCAACTCATACAGGGAACCAAGATAATGCTCATGGATGCATGAAGGAACTCATTAGCAGACCAGCAGTAAGTTGGTAAGAAAGAAAATAATCATGACAAAAAGATTAAGACACTGTAATCACCTGCAGTATTGATCACCTGCTGCAAAGACCGTACTGATTACAATTGAATCCAGGAAAAATAAATCTCGGATACCAAGGAGAATAGTAGAACTAATTAATGTGATATTAACTCATCTTGTTTATGTCGAAATTGTTCCATGATCCGGCTAGATTAAATTCACATGCTTGCAGTCTCCCAATCAGTCACGCCCGTCACCCTAGCTAGGAATGTGTACGTATGCAAACTTAGCGAGACCAAGTACGTACCAGGAAGCAACGGATGCTTAGAAATTGATCGACTCATGAGTTGATGTGTACGTATGGGCAACAATTTTTGGCATCCATTGCAGCAACCAGTGCCCTTGAGGCCATGCTAGGAGATCACAACCTACCTACTCTCTAGTTGTATTTAGGAGCCCATCTCAGATAATGCAGAAGTACGTACATTCGATTCAATACAAGTATATTTTAAACAGAATTCGTATATCAACAAAAGACTTCATAAATTTGAAGCTTGCAGAGAAGGTACGTACATATATACCAGATGTGATTGCGTTCGTTATATCATAACCACCGGAAAGTTCATCCATGTTCGAGACAGTGGTACTGCTACTGCCTTGTAGGTGTATATACACATGTCTATGTAAGTCTACGCCTTATGCTTCATCTGAACAGACAGTAAATTAAGAATAGTGTACTGTCGGATCTCGGGTTCCGGCAAAACCCTTAAGGTTCGAACACTGGGGTGCGCACGAAGATCTTCCCCTACCGAACCACGCCCTTAACCTCGCTACGATCTCTAAGGCTAACTCGACGAACTCACAACACAAGAGACACAAGATTTATACTGGTTCGGGCCACCGTTGTGGTGTAATACCCTACTCCAGTGTGTGGTGGTGGATTGCCTCTTGGGTTGAGGATGAACAGTACAACGGGAAGAACAACCTCATGAGGCCAGGTGTTCTTGTGCTTGATGAACTTGTGTGGGTGAGGATTACTCAAGATGAGCTGCCTCCTACTATGGTGGCTACTCCTATTTATAGAGGCCCTGATCCTCTCCCCAAATATTGAGCGGGAAGGGAGCCAACAACGGCCAATTTGAAAGGGGACAACTAGTACAAGCTATCCTGACAAAAGCAGCCTTCGCCTGCAAAAGGCTCTGGTGGTGACGCCGCCTTGGGCTTCATGGTGACCTTCGTCCTGCCGTCCTGCTGGTCTTGGTCTCGTTGCACTGATATGGAAACCTTTGCTTGATGCCTCGGTACTCCTCGCCTGCGCTTGCCTCCTTAACATCAAAGAGGAAACAAGGACACTGCGCGCGCTGGCGCCCACCTGGTCTCGATCGTCATGGCTCACGTCACTGGAACCTCGCGAGGTTTGCCTTGCCTAGATCTCTCCGCCCCTCGCGAGCCAGCCTGGTGAGGCCTCTCCCGAGGGGGTCTTGTGTCGTCCGCCTCGCGAGGCTTGGCCCCTCGCGAGGGTCTTGAATGCTTATTGGTGAAGATGGGCCGTACGGGCCTGCTCGCAGAGCCACGCCGTGGGCCGCAGGCAGGCAAGTCTGGGGACCCCCGTTCCCAAAAAGCCGACAGTAGCCCCCGGGCCCAAGGCGCGCTCGGGCTTGGCTTCGAGGCGAAGCCAAAGGGCAAGTGCGGAGCGCCGCAGGCCCCAATAGCCTGCGGCCCTGGTCGACGCGTGGCGGTTGATTGGACGTGGGCGTCTCTGCTTCCCCACGCTGCCTCGGCAACTACCCGACTGGACGAGTCACTGCTGCATGCAAGGAAAAACCAACATTACCTGTGATCGTGGGGGGCGCTGGTTGGCCTTCTCCTGCTATAAATGGGGAGGGGGCAGAGCCCCCGTCACCCATCTCTTCCCATTCCGCTCGCTTCTCCCCCTTTGCTCCATTGCCGACACCAATGGCGCCCATCCGAAGGTTTTCTGTTGCGGAGAAAGGAAAGACTCCCCTCAACGGGCCGGGGCTGCTCCCGCAGAAGAAGAGGCCGGTCCACCGCCGCGACGCGGCGGTGATGCAGGTGGTGACGAGGCCTTGGTGCGAGTGGCCTCCTCCTGGGTATCCACTACCCCTGTACTCCCAAGACGAGGGCTTAGGAGGAAGAGGCGGCGAGCGTCGGCGCGCGCGCCGTGGCCATGGTCGCCGTACCGCGGTGGCGCGCGTCGCCGCCTCTGGAGTCCATGCCATGGACTCTTCGCACGAGCTTGTGCTGTGGGCGGCAATGCCGACGAGCACTTGGATCCGCTTCCCCTCTTTCTTCTCTGCCGAGATGCCGCCGATGGGACCCCTCGAGCTTTGGCTGCAGCACGCCGACTGCGACACGCCGGCGACTGGAGCGGAGGTTGAGGCCGTCTCCTCGGGGAAGATCTTCATGACCAGAGGCTGGGGCGAGGTCGCTCGGGTGTGCCGTGCGGAGGGCGCCCTCGCGATTCATGAGTTCGATGGCGCCTCCACGCTGTTCTTCAAGGTCTTCGACACAGAAGGCCGCCGCCTGGAGTGCTGCTCCGGGAGGGGCCATCAGGTCGGCGCTGCAGCAGGGGCAGGGCCCGCTGTCCGCGTCGCCAGCGGCTCCTCTGGAAGCAGCAGTGGCGCTTGGGAGTCCAGCGATTCTCCCGAGCTCTACGAGACTCCGGAGACGAGCGATGGCAACTACGTGCCTCCAAGCTCTCTCCGAGCCTGGAGCAGGGCTGCAGCGTCCGGCCACCGCCGCCACTGATCTGGATGAGGTTGGCGCCGGCCTCTGGTAGCCCACTGTTGATGATGGCGTCAGCCATAGGGGCGCGTGTAGATAGGACTCCTTGAAGCTTTTCCTTTTGTTTCCTGCGAAGAATCTAGAGGTACCCCGCGGGGGCGTGTAAAGGGTCTGCAATATCTTTTGTTGATATTATCCTTATTACAAAATTGTGCATGTGCATGTCCTGTACTGGCTCGGTTTTCCCTTTCCAACCCCGCGACGGCTTGGTGCTCTACGCCGACAGGTCCCGGTCCCCAGGCAGGCTTCAGCCGTCGCTGGTATGCCAGGTCGCGATGCCGTTGTCAAGGCCAGGAGGTGAGCGGCCCGAGGTCCAGTAAGAGCCCCTGAGACGCGATGCTCAGGAGGTCCCCTTTAGCGCCCAAGCGACCGCCGAGAGGCAGGAAAGGGAGGCTACGTCGCCGCAGCGGGGTAACATGAGAGAGAACCCTATGCCGGAGCGATTGGTTGACCCGAGCGTGAAACTTATCTTGGCAGTCCAGGGTCGGTCCTTCGCGAGGCGCCAGGCTCGTGCGCAGGCGGTCGTGTCTTAGCCAGATCGGGCCCGTACGAGTCTTCCTCTCCTCCCACGCTCTCCTTCGTGCTCTACGTTCTCAGGTCCCGGCCCTCGAGCGGGCTCAGCCACCGCTGGTATGCCAGGTCGCGATGCCGTGGTCAAGGCCAGGGGGTGAGGGCTGGAGAGCCAGTAAGAGCTCCTGAGTCGCGATGCTCAGGAGCCCCCCTTTTAACGCGCAAGCGGATTACACGGGAGAAGAGGGAGCCCGTGGTACCGCCTGTCATGGTCCTCAGGAGGTTCCTGCAAATCAACACGAGGTAGGGTGCAGATTGCCATTACGATAGCCGAGCAGCCACTGATTGCTTCGCCAGGGAATGGAGGCACTGAGGGCCTGGTGAGGTGGCGCGCGCGGCCAGAGCTCGACCGCTCAGATTTGTCGACGTTGCAGGGACGGACCCAAGCGCAAGCGCTGTGCCAGAGTGAGCAGCTCCCAGGGTAGGTGACAATCAAGCAGGTGATAGTCATAGATAGATCAAGCATGGAAAACAAACTGGCTCAAGTAAACGCAGGGGAGGTACATGCCACTGGGTCAGGCCCGAGCGGCTTGGGGATGATGCAGCCCGAGGGGCGCCCCCAACAAGGTAGGCTAAAAGACATAAAAAGGGATATATGCCACCGGGACGGACCCATGCGGCCTGGGAATGATGCAGCCTTGAGGGCGCTCCCAGCTAAATGAACTTGGAAAATGTCACCTGATCATATTGATGAAGGGATGTTGGGGCAGCTGAAGGTACGCGGCGAAAGGGCTGCTCCTCACGAGCCACCACTAGTAGAAAACAGGGCTTAGGTCACAGGGCAGTTTTCACATTAGCCCCGGTTCAGTCACGAACCGGGACTAATGTGAGCATTGGTCCCGGTTCGTGAGCCCAGGGGGCCGGCCGGGGCCTCGTGGGCATTGGTCCCGGTTGGTGGTACAAACCGGGACCAATGGGCCACGCTCCTGGCCCACCACCCTTTAGTCCCGGTTCATACCACAAACCGGGACTAAAGGGCTGGTCCTAGTTGCGGCCAGTGTTTAGTCCCACCTCGCCAACCGAAGGGCGCTCACACCAGTTTATAAGCCCGTCCCTCTATGCCTTGTTGAGCTTCTATTAAAGTGAAAATAGATGCCCTTATACAGGAAATTTGACTTAAATTCATAGTAAATTTCATAGAAATTTAGTATGAATTTAGGTTGAATTTTCTCTATAAGTGCATCTATGTTCATTTTTTATATTTATAAAATAAATAAACCTTAATAAAATAAATAAAACTAAATAAACCTTAATAAAATAAAATAAAATAAACTATAGTAACTACAATAAATAAACCTTAATTAATTAAGTAAAAATAGAAGCAAGTAAAATAAATAAAAATAGCAGCAGTAAACTAAATAAAAAATAATAATTAAAGTAAAAGACATAAGTTATTAGAAATAAAATAAATAAGTTTTTTGTTGTAAGTAGAAAGAAAACCTTTTCAGAGTTCATTTGAAATGCTTTTCAATTTTAGGGTCTTATAGCTCAAAATAATTAGTAAATGCATGAAAAATAACAAATGAAGTCAGAAAGGATTGACGAATGATGATGTGGCTTTGAATGGTGCATTTTGAACACACAAAAAGTCAGGAGTTCAAATAAGTTTTAAAAAATGAAATCCCTTTGTAATAGACGAGTTTCCGGATGAAATCCTGATACTTTGAAAGAGATTGTCCGTTTTGTACACGAAGTGCATCCAGTTTTTGCCGTAACCCTCTCAACTTTCTTGCACATGCTATGTGGATGAAATGATGATATCATGCCAACTTTCAACCTTTTCAGAGTTCATTTGAAATGCTTTCCAATTTTAGGGTTTTATAGCTCAAAATAATTAGTAAATGCATGAGAAATAACAAATGAAGTCAGAAAGGATTGAAAAATGATGATGTGGCTTTGAATGGTGCATTTTGAACACACAAAAAGTCAGGAGTTCAAATAAGTTTTAAAAAATGAAATCCCTTTGTAACAGACGAGTTTCCGGATGAAATCCTGATACTTTGAAAGAGATTGTCCGTTTTGTACACGAAGTGCATTCAGTTTTTGCCGTAACCCTCTCAACTTTCTTGCACATGCTATGTGGATGAAATGATGATACCATGCCAACTTTCAACCTTTTCAGAGTTCATTTGAAATGCTTTTCAATTTTAGGGTCTTATAGCTCAAAATAATTAGTAAATGCATGAGAAATAACAAATGAAGTCAGAAAGGATTGAAAAATGATGATGTGGCTTTGAATGGTGCATTTTGAACACAGAAAAAGTTAGGAGTTCAAATTAGGTTTAAAAAATGAAATCCCTTTGTAACACACGAGTTTTCGGATGAAATTTAAACTATTCAAATTTGGAAACTAATGGATTAACAGAAAGTTTATAATTATTCTGAGCTAAAAGCAAAAAGAATAAAAAAATAAAGCAAAAATCAAAAGAAAATAAATAATTCAAAAAACAAAAAAATACTGGAAAAAATAAAAAAATGCCGCCTAATGGGCCACACAGCCTGCATACGACTAGAAACCCATCTGCACATGGGCCAGGATGCAGGCCCGCAGGCCCAATAGGCCCAACATGGCAATGACAAAGGTAGGCATGTATAATGCCTGCATATTAGAGAGGAGCTCAGCACCTGAGCTGCAGCGCAGCTTATAAACAGGTGCTGAGCTCTCTCAGCTAGCGAGGTGGGACTAAACTTCCCACCGCACCGCGCCAGCACATTAGTCCCGGTTGGTGCCTCCAACCAGAACCAATGCTCCCCTTTGGTCCCGGTTGGTGCCACCAACCGGGACCAAAGCCCTCTGCTTCCCGCCCTTTGCGCTGGTGAAAAGAGGCCTTTAGTCCCGGTTGGTGGTACCAACCGGGACCAAAGGGTGGGTATTGGTTCCGGTTGGAGCCACCAACCGGGACCAAAGCCTTTGCTATATAAGTAGCACTTTAGAAATTTTCTGATTTCCATCGCCAGTGTCCCCCCGGCCCACGACGCCGCGAGCTCGATCTACGCCGCCAGGCTGCCCCATCGTCGTCGCTGTCGCCCGTGCCCCCGAGCCCACGCCATCGCCCGTCGCCGTCGTCCTCCGCCCCCCGCCGCCGTCGCCGTCGGCCTCCGCCGCGCGCCCCCGAGCCGTCGCCCCGTATACGTCACCGTCGCCGCCCTCCGCCCCCGGCCCGCCGCGGTCGCCGTCGCCCTCCGCCACCCTGTGAGCGCCGCCCCGATCCCCTCCTCCTCCTCCCTGTAATGGCCGCCGCCGCTGCCGCCGCGCCCCCTAGATGTTGTAATTTAGATGTGTAGTTAATTTAGTTTAGATTTAGTTAATTTAGATGTGTAGTTTAGTTTTTTCATATTTAGAAGTGTAGTTAGATGTGTAGTTAATTTAGTTGTTGTAATTTAGATGTGTAGTTTAGATTTTTCATATTTAGAAGTCATTTATGTATGTTCATATTTAGAAGAAAAAGAAGGAGAGAAAAAAGGAAAATAAGAAGAGGAAGAAGGAGAAGAAGAAGAAGAATAAGAAGAAGAGGAGAGGAAGTAGAGGAGAAATAAATAAGAAGATGAAAAAGAAGAAAAAAAAGAGTAGAAGAAGAAGAAAAAGAGGAGAAGAAGAAGAAATAGAATAATATATTATTCTATTTTTTCTTCTTCTCCTCTATTCCTTCTTCTTCTCCTTTTTTTTCTTTTTTTCTTCGATCTCCTCCTCTATTTCTTTCTTCTTCTCCTCTTTTTTTCGTCTTCTTCCTCTTCTTAGTTTTTATCGGGTATGTCGTTGTCGATATATGTACCCCCTCCCCGATAACTTTTAGTAAGTACTACTTAGAAAGTGTTTAATAGAATTAGTTAGAAAAATAATAGAACTAGTTAAACTAGCTAGTTTATTTATAGTAAGTACTACTTTATTCTATTTATAGTAAGGAAATTAATAGAACTAGTTTGTTTTTTTAGTTAAAGCAATTATTCCCGCATCGACGTCGACGATGCCTATCCCGCATCCTCATCGTCGACTCGGCGGAGGAGGCCGGCTTGGTCAGAGGGGCCATGTCCGGGACTGGGCTCCGCCGGGCTGGTTTTGGGAGGTGCTACCTTCCGGTGGGCATAGGTTGGTGAGGAACCAGCCCGTCGGTGACCCGATCCTTGTTTGGTGGCGCTCGCGTGGGCCAGTGACGGTGCCGAGGCTTCCGGACACCGCGGAGGAGGTACGTCACCGTGTCAGCGAGGAGGACCAGCACGTCCGTCGCTACATGGTTGCGTTGGAGGGCAGGTTCGACAATACCTGGCAGGTTCTTCAGGGATCTCACTGGAGCTATGATCCTGTGATGGTTCCGTCCCTTTGGGTGTCCACCGCCCGCGCCGATGTCCGTCGGGCGCTACTGTTCTAGCTGTACTAGCGATGCTATATGTATGATAGTATTCGAGGTGTATTAGTGATAATATTGGGCGATGTACGGACGCATGGAGATGATGTAGTTTTGCTTATAATTGAATGCATCCTAATTTGAATACTACTTTATTTTGTGATTTGATTTTGCTTATTGAATGCTCAAAGTGGAAAACTACTCCGATCCTACTTTGAATGCTAAAATTGGAGAGCACTATGATTAGTTGATAGCTTATAGGGTTTTTGTTTTCGCAGAAATCTAGGAGCCCCCCGGCCCCTCCATCATCCCCGCCGTCGTCCCCGTCACCGCCCCCTCCGACATCGAGGTGAGACCAGCCAAATCCTCTTTTAGAAAGATAATTAAACGATATTTCGGGTTGACTGTAAGTCTGTCGAGTCTCCACCATATATGAGAGGACGAAGAATCCCGACTGTTGTCGTGGGGGTAGCTTCTCCTTCGTTCCCGTGTGCTAGACAATTTGGTGTAATGCACTCGAGAACGAAAGGAGGAGCTACCATCACCGACGGTCGCAAATGTCAGAGAGGAATCAGTGAGGGAGAGTTCCACCATATATATATGAGAGGACGAAGAATCCCGACTGTTGTCGTGGGGGTCGCTTCTCCTTTGTTCCCGTGTGCTAGCTAGACATTTTGGTGTAATGCACACAGGGACAAAGGGAGGAGCGACCATCACCAACGGTCGAATGTATACACCACACGTGAGCTGAGAGTTTTCAATAAAAGACTCGACAAACCGATAGTCAACCCGTGATGAATAATAATGATCTAACTTAGGTTTTTTAGTACATATATTTAATTGTAGATGTTTAATATTTGAATTATATATGAACATAGGAAATGTCGTACTCGGACGACGAAAGTCTCCCGGGGGAGTGCGACTGGTGCCACGACGACCGAGGTCAGTGCGACAGGCCTCACCTGGACGAAGATCGGCGCTTCAGTATTAAGCTGGAGGAGACGTTCGATGTTGAAACGGTACGCAACGACGACAAGTGTTATTTTTTCGTAATTAAGCACGACTTCAACTATTTCAACGTGTACTTTTCATCTTTTACAATTCGGCTAGCTTATCCCATGCCATGCAAGACGCTACGTCTTGGAGAGGATGGGTTTTGAAGACCATGAAAGTATGGAAACAAAGAAAATTCACCTAAGGACCCATCATGATATAGATTTTGAAGTAAAGCTGTGTAATTCTGAGAGCGTAACCCATTTTGGTAGCAAAAATTGGGAAGCATTTTGCAAGATGTACGGTTTTGATGAGGGTATGCTTGTCACCATGGATCTTGGTGATCCTAACATCGAGCAAGACAATATGGACATTTGGGTCCTTGTTGATACGCCTCCAGTTCTACCGCTATGTGAGTTTCTCAAACATAGTTATTAGCTAATTTATATTGTTCATTTCAAAATAGTTGACAGCTTATTTTCATTGACAGCTTATTTTGATTGTTCAAACAATGTGCGGAACATGGTAGACAGAACCTACTACACCGATGGCTCTGAGTTAACTTATAAGGAGAAAACTCATCTGGTCGGATTTTGTACTGATATTGAGAATTACAATATCTACAATCAAATTCCTCATCATTATGGTCCTCCATACGTGCCACTAGTGCACGTGTTGAACTACGGTAACTACTATGGAGATACCCTGGTAAGATTTCTTACTATTACGACATCCGTGCATATTTTGCATAGTTCTAAAACTAGTGCATTATCATTGCTAACTATGAAGTTATTACTATGTTTTTCAACAGATAATCCCAGAGGATTGTGTGCCTCATTTGATGTATCAGAATGGTAGGCTTGATGTTTTGAATATACAACCAGGTCATCCTACGAATCTCAACTGTCCATACCGGATTTCTAAAAGAAGTGGAGACATGCAAATCAAAGAATGAAAAAATGTATGGACAGTCGCAAGGAGCTTCTTGGAAGCAAAAGGAAGCGAGGCGCAAGAATTGGAGACATGATAATCTCCATTCTCCATAATGGAGAGCCAGGGTCTATATTGTTTTATGCTATTTTACCTTAAAGAGGGTATTTCGGTCCTACCTAATACTGATGATCATGTGCTAAGAACAATTAAGTAGGGTTGGTTCGATGACTGTGAGGATGATGATCGTATGACTTGTTATTAATAACGAGTAGAAGTTGTATGATGATGATTAGTAGGACTTGTTATTATATATGATGATGCATGATGCGTGCATGAAGAGTTATTATATATCAGCGGGTGAAATGAACATGGATTGGATTGAAGTGAAGGCAACATGCATGTGGTGCGTGTCGAAAGTAGTACAATCCAAACTTGATCAAGTCCGGATTAGTATTACTTTCGGCATGCACCACATGTTGCCTTCACTTCAATCTAAGCCATGTTTAGGCATAGCAGTACGTAGCGTTGGTAAACCAAGCACGGAGATATAAGAGAGGACACTTCTCTCCAATAGCTACCTAATAACAACCTAAATTAACCCCCCAAAACCCCCAACCCCCCCCCCCTTTCAAAAAAAAACAAAAACCTCAGCTCCTGCCAGGTGCTGACGCGTGGATGCCTATTGGTCCCGGTTGGTGGCACCAACCGGGACCAAAGGCCCTCCTGCCTGGGCTCCCCGCACCGGCCACGTGGACGGCCTTTAGTCCCGGTTCGTGTAAGAACCGGGACTAAAGGGCTAGGGCATTAGTAACGACCCTTTAGTCCCGGTTCCTGAACCGGGACTAAAGGCCCTTATGAACCGGGGTAAAAGCCCCTTTTCCTACTAGTGCACCGGGACCCTGAGCCTCAGGAGGCTCCCTGAGGACCGTCTCCATCTCCGTCAGGACGGCGTGGTGCCTGGCCTCCTGAGTCGCCAGGACGCGCCGCAAGTTGCGCTGATAGGCGGTTGCCACGCTCGGCAGGCCAAAAGGCATGTGAACGTAGCTGTGCGGTGGGCCCTCGCAGCGTCCCACACGCGAAGGCCAGAAGGGCTCCTGAGACGCAGCCCTGTTGAGCCCCGGAACATCGATGCAGACGCGCAGCCCGACATCCTCGCCTGGATGGGAGGCTGCGCCAGGTGAGCGGCGATTGCCGCGCATGGCCCTCGCATCCTGCAGCTCCTGAGTGGTCTTGGTAATGAACTCCTGAGCGCTGGGCGCTCCCCACCTTGCGTCCTCCTGAGGGAAACCTGCCACGAAGCACGCCTCCAGGTGGTGCCCGAGCGCCTCCCTCGTGATGTTGGCAAGGTCTGAGGCCCTCCAGAAGAGAGCCCCCGAGCCCTGCCGGAGAAGGGCGCCAGGCGCGCCTTCCTATGCGATGGAGGGGGGCGCCCCAGGTGCGGGCGCCGATCCAGTCGTGGCGCCGCTTGAGGTGCCGCTTGCCTGAGGCCCTGCGCGGAGCAGCTGCTTCTGTTGGGAAACGTAGTAATTTCAAAAAATTTCCTACGCACACGCAATATCATGGTGATGCATAGCAACGAGAGGGGAGAGTGTTGTCCACGTACCCTCGTAGACCGACAGCGGAAGCGTTATACCAACGCGGTTGATGTAGTCGTACGTCTTCACGATCCGACCGATCAAGTACCGAACGTACGACACCTCCAAGTTCTACACACGTTCAGCTCGATGACGTCCCTCGAACTCCGATCCAGCCGAGTGTTGAGGGAGAGTTTCGTCAGCACGACGGCGTGGTGACGATGATGATGTTCCACCGACGCAGGGCTTCGCCTAAGCTCCGCAACGGTATTATCGAGGTGTAATTTGGTGGAGGGGGGCACCGCACACGGCTAAGAGATCTCAAGGATCAATTGTTGTGTCTATGGGGTGCCCCCCTGCCCCCGTATATAAAGGATGGAGGAGGGGAGGCCGGCCAGCCTCTGGGGCGCGCCAGAAGGTTGGAGTCCTACTAGGACTCCCTAGTCCTAGTAGGATTCCTCCTCCCACATGGAATAGGAAAAGGGGAAGGGAAAAAGAGAAGGAAGGAAGGAGGCGCCCCCCTTCCCTAGTCCAATTCGGACTAGACCAAGGGGAGGGGCGCAGCCACCTTTTGAGGCCTTTCTCTCCTTTCCCGTATGGCCCATTAAGGCCCAATACGAATTCCCGTAACTCTTCGGTACTCCGAAAAATACCCGAATCACTCGGAACCTTTCCGAAGTCCGAATATAGTCGTCCAATATATCGATCTTTACGTCTCGACCATTTCGAGACTCCTCGTCATGTCCCTGATCTCATCCGGGACTCCAAACTCCTTCGGTACATCAACATACATAAACTCATAATAAAACTGTCATCGTAACTTTAAGCGTGCGGACCCTACGGGTTCGAGAACTATGTAGACATGACCGAGACACGTCTCCGGTCAAGAACCAATAGCGGGATCTGGATGCCCATATTGGCTCCCACATATTCTATGAAGATCTTTATCGGTCAGACCGCATAACAACATACGTTGTTCCTTTTGTCATCGGTATGTTACTTGCCCGAGATTCGATCGTCGGTATCTCGATACCTAGTTCAATCTCGTTACCGGCAAGTCTCTTTACTCGTTCCGTAACACATCATCCCGCAACTAACTCATTAGTCACAATGCTTGCAAGGCTTATAGTGATGTGCATTATCGAGTGGGCCCAGAGATACCTCTCCGACAATCGGAGTGACAAATCCTAATCTCGAAATACGCCAACCCAACAAGTACCTTTGGAGACACCTGTAGAGCATCTTTATAATCACCCATTTACGTTGTGACGTTTGGTAGCACACAAAGTGTTCCTCCGGTAAACGGGAGTTGCATAATCTCATAGCCATAGGAACATGTATAAGTCATGAAGAAAGCAATAGCAACATACTAAACGATCGGGTGCTAAGCTAACGTAATGGGTCATGTCAATCACGTCATTCTCCTAATGAGGTGATCCCATTAATCAAATGACAACTCATGTCTATGGCTAGGAAACATAACCATCTTTGATTAACGAGCTAGTCAAGTAGAGGCATACTAGTGACACTCTGTTTGTCTATGTATTCACACATGTATTATGTTTCCGGTTAATACAATTCTAGCATGAATAATAAACATTTATCATGATATAAGGAAATATATAATACTTTATTATTGCCTCTAGGGCATATTTCCTTCAGTCTCCCACTTGCACTA
Organism: Triticum aestivum; assembly: GCF_018294505.1. Classification (NCBI taxonomy): domain Eukaryota; kingdom Viridiplantae; phylum Streptophyta; class Magnoliopsida; order Poales; family Poaceae; genus Triticum; species Triticum aestivum. Next base: position 51,446,790 of record NC_057814.1, on the reverse strand, counting down.
GAGTCAATAATCTAGTTCACATCACCATGTGATTTAACATTAATAATTCACGTCACCATGTGATTAACACCCATAGTTCACATCTCTATGTGACCAACACTCAAAGGGTTTACTAGAGTCAATAATCTAGTTCACATCGCTATGTGATTAACACCCAAAGAATACTAAGGTGTGATCATGTTTTGATTGTGAGATAATTTTAGTCAACGGGTCTGTCACATTCAGATCCGTAAGTATTTTGCAAATTTCTATGTCTACAATGCTCTGCACGGAGCTACTCTAGCTAATTGCTCCCACTTTCAATATGTATCTAGACCGAGACTTAGAGTCATCTAGATTAGTGTCAAAACTTGCATCGACGTAACCTTTTACGACGAGCCTTTTGTCACTTCCATAATCGAGAAACATATCCTTATTCTAGTAAGGATAATTTTGACCGCTGTCCAGTGATCTACTCCTAGATCACTATTGTACTCCTTTGCCAAAATCAGTGTAGGGTATACAATAGATCTGGTACACAGCATGGCATACTTTATAGAACATATGGCCAAGGCATAGGGAATGACTTTCATTCTCTTTCTATCTTCTGCCGTGGTCAGGCTTTGAGTCTTACTCAATTTCACACCTTGTAACACAGGCAAGAACTCTTTCTTTGACTGTTCTATTTTGAACTACTTCAAAATCTTGTTAAGGTATGTACATATTGAAAAAACTTATGAAGCGTCTTGATCTATCTCTATAGATCTTGATGCTCAATATGTAAGCAGCTTCACCGAGGTCTATCTTTGAAAAACTTCTTTCAAACACTCCTTTATGCTTTGCAGAATAATTCTACATTATTTCCGATCAACAATATGTCATTCACATATACTTATCATAAATGCTGTAGTGCTCCCACTCACTTTCTTGTAAATACAGGCTTCACCGCAAGTCTGTATAACACTATATTCTTTGATCAACTTATCAAAGTGTATATTCCAACTCCGAGATGCTTGCACCAGTCCTTAGATGGATCGCTGGAGCTTGTATATTTTGTTAGCACTTTTAGGATTGACAAAACCTCCTGGTTGCATCATATACAACTCTTCTTTAATAAATCCATTAAGGAATGTAGTTTTGTTTATCCATTTGCCAGATTTCATAAAATGCAGCAATTGCTAACATGATTCAGATAGACTTTAAGCATAGATACGAGTGAGAAACTCTCTCATCATAGTCAACACCTTGAACTTGTCGAAAACCTTTTGCGACAATTCTAGCTTTGTAGATAGTGACACTACTATCAGCGTCCGTCTTCCTCTTGAAGATCCATTTAATCTCAATGGCTCGCCGATCATTGGGCAAGTCAATCAAAGTCCATACTTTGTTCTTCATACATGGATCTCATCTCAGATTTCATGGCCTCAAGCCATTTTGCGGAATCTGGGCTCATCATCGCTTCCTCATAGTTCGTAGGTTCGTCATGGTCTAGTAACATAACCTCCAGAACGGGATTACCGTACCACTCTGGTGCGGATCTTAATCTGGTTGACCTACGAGGTTCAGTAATAACTTGATCTGAAGTTTCATGATCATTATCATTAACTTCCTCACTAATTGGTGTAGGAGTCACAGGAACAGATTTCTGTGATGAACTACTTTCCAATAAGGGAGCAGGTACAGTTACCTCATCAAGTTCTACTTTCCTCCCACTCACTTCTTTCGAGAGAAACTCCTTCTCTAGAAAGGATCCATTCTTAGCGACAAATGTCTTGCCTTCGGATCTGTGATAGAAGGTGTACCCAACTGTCTCCTTTGGGTATCCTATGAAGACACATTTCTCCGATTTGGGTTTGAGCTTATCAGGATGAAACTTTTTCACATAAGCATCGCAACCCCAAACTCTAAGAAACGACAACTTTGGTTTCTTGCCAAACCTCAGTTCATAAGGCGTCGTCTCAACGGATTTTGATGGTGCCCTATTTAACGTGAATGTAGCTGTCTCTAATGCATAACCCCAAAATGATAGTGGTAAATTGGTAAGAGACATCATAGATTGCACTATATCCAATAAAGTACGGTTATGACGTTCAGACACACCATTATGCTGTGGTGTTCCAGGTGGCACGAATTTGTGAAACTATTCCACATTGTTTTAATTGAAGACCAAACTCGTAACTCAAATATTTGTCTCCGCGATCAGATCATAGAAACTTTATTTTCTTGTTACGATGATTTTTTACTTCACTCTGAAATTATATGAACTTTTCAAATGTTTCAGACTTCTGTTTCATTAAGTAGATATACCCATATCTGCTCAAATCATCTGTGAAGGTCAGAAAATAATGATACCTGCTACGAGCCTCAATATTCATCGGGCTACATACATCTGTATGTATGATTTCCAACAAATCTGTTGCTCTCTCCATAGTTCCGGAGAATGGCGTTTTAGTCATCTTGCCCATGAGGCACGGATCGCAAGCATCAATTGATTCATAATCAAGTGATTCCAAAATCCCATCAGTATGGAGTTTCTTCATGCGCTTTACACCAATATGACCTAAACGGCAGTGCCACAAATAAGTTGCACTATCATTATTAACTTTGCATCTTTTGGCTTCAATATTATGATTATGTGTATCACTACGATCGAGATCCAACAAACCATTTTCGTTGGTGTGTATGACCATAGAAGGTTTTTATTCATGTAAACAGAACAACAATTGTTCTCTAACTTAAATGAATAACCGAATTGCAAAAAACATGATCAAATCATATTCATGCTCAACGCAAACACCAAATAACACTTATTTAGTTTCAACACTAATCCCGAAAGTACAGGGAGTGTGCGATGATGATCATATCAATCTTGGAACTACTTCCAACATACATCGTCACCTCGCCTTTTACTACTCTCTGTTTATTCTGCAACTCCCGTTTCGAGTTACTACTCTTAGCAACTGAACCAGTATCAAATACTGAGGGGTTGCTATAAACACTAGTAAGTACACATCAATAACATGTATATCCAATATACCTTTGTTCACTTTGCCATCCTTCTTATCCATCAAATACTTGGGGCAGTTTCGCCTCCAGTGACCAGTCCCTTTGCAGTAGAGGCACTTAGTCTCAGGCTTAGGTACAGACTTGGGCTTCTTCACTTGAGTAGCAACTTGCTTGCCGTTCTTTTTGAAGTTCCCCTTCTTCCCTTTGCCCTTTTCTTGAAACTAGTGGTCTCGTCAACCATCAACACTTGATGTTTTTCTTGATTTCTACCTTCGTCGATTTCAGCATCACGAAGAGCTCGGGAATTACTTTCGTCATCCCTTGCATACTATAGTTCATCACGAAGTTCTACTAACTTGGTGATGGTGACTAGAGAATTCTGTCAATCACTATTTTATCTGGAAGATTAACTCCCACTTGATTCAAGCGATTGTAGTACCCAGACAATCTGAGCACATGCTCACTAGTTGAGCGATTCTCCTCCATCTTTTAGCTATAGAACTTGTTGGAGACTTCATATCTCTCAACTCGGGTATTTGCTTGAAATATTAACTTCAACTCCTGGAACATCTCATATGGTCCATGACGTTCAAAATGTCTTTGAAGCCCCGATTCTAAGTCGTTAAGCATGGTGCACTAAACTATCAAGTAGTCATCATATTGAGCTAGCCAAACGTTCATAACGTCTGCATCTGCTCCTGCAATAGGTCTGTCACCTAGCGGTGCATCAAGGACATAATTCTTCTGTGCAGCAATGAGGATAATCCTCAGATCACGGATCCAATCCGCATCTTTGCTACTAACATATTTCAACATAATTTTTCTCTAGGAACATATCAAAAATAAACACAGGGAATCAACAACGCGAGCTATTGATCTACAACATAATTTGCAAAAATACTATCAGTACTAAGTTCATGATAAATTTAAGTTCAATTAATCATATTACTTAAGAACTCCCACTTAGATAGATATCCCTCTCATCATCTAAGTGATTACGTGATCCAAAGCAAATAAACCATGTCCGATTAACACGTGAGATGGAGTAGTTTCAATGGTGAACATCACTATGTTAATCATATCTACTATATGATTCACGCTCGACCTTTCGGTCTCTGTGTTCCGAGGCCATATCTATATATGCTAGGCTCGTCAAGTTTAACCTGAGTATTCCGCGTGTGCAACTGTTTTGCACCCGTTGTATTTGAACGTAGAGCCTATCACACCCGATCATCACGTGGTGTCTCAGCACGAAGAACTTTTGCAACGGTGCATACTCAGGGAGAACACTTTTATCTTGAAATTTTAGTGAGAGATCATCTTATAATGCTACCGTCAATCAAAGCAAGATAAGATGCATAAAGGATTAACATCACATGCAATCAATATAAGTGATATGATATGGCCATCATCATCTTGTGCTTGTGATCTCCATCTCCGAAGCACCGTGCTTGTGATCTCCATCTCCGAAGCACCATCATGATCACCATCGTCACCGGCGCGACACCTTGATCTCCATCGTAGTATCGTTGTCGTCTCGCCAACTTATTGCTTTTACGACTATCGCCACCGCTTAGTGACAAAGTAAAACTATTACATGGCGATTGCATTTCATACAATAAAGCGACAACCATATGGCTCCTGCCAGTTGCCGATAACTCGGTTACAAAACATGATCATCTCATACAACAAATTATATCACATCATGTCTTGACCATATCACATCACAACATGCCCTGCAAAAACAAGTTAGACGTCCTCTACTTTGTTGTTGCATGTTTTACGTGGCTGCTACGGGCTTAGCAAGAACCGTTCTTACCTACGCATCAAAATCACAATGATAGTTTGTCAAGTTGGTGCTGTTTTAACCTTCGCAAGGACCGGGCGTAGCCACACTCGGTTCAACTAAAGTGAGAGAGACAGACACCCGCCGGTCACCTTTAAGCAACGAGTGCTCACAACGGTGAAACCAGTCTCGCGTAAGCGTACGCGTAATGTCGCTCCGGGCCGCTTCATCTCACAATACCGCTGAACCAAAGTATGACATGCTGGTAAGCAGTATGACTTATATCGCCCACAACTCACTTGTGTTCTACTCGTGCATAGAATCAACGCATAAAACCAGGCTCGGATGCCACTGTTGGGAAACGTAGTAATTTCAAAAAAATTTCTACGCACACGCAAGATCATGGTGATGCATAGCAACGAGAGGGGAGAGTGTTGTCCACGTACCCTCGTAGACCGACAGCGGAAGCGTCATCACAACGCGGTTGATGTAGTCGTACGTCTTCACGATCCGACCGATCAAGTACCGAACGTACGGCACCTCCAAGTTCTACACACATTCAGCTCGATGACGTCCCTCTAACTCCGATCCAGCCGAGTGTTGAGGGAGAGTTTCGTCAGCACGACGGCGTGGTGACGATGATGATGTTCCACCGACGCAGGGCTTCGCCTAAGCTCCGCAACAGTATTATCGAGGTGTAATTTGGTGGAGGGGGGCACCGCACACGGCTAAGAGATCTCAAGGATCAATTGTTGTGTCTATGGGGTGCCCCCCTGCCCCCGTATATAAATGATGGAGGAGGGGAGGCCGGCCAGCCCCTGGGGCGCGCCAGAAGGTTGCAGTCCTACTAGGACTCCCTAGTCCTAGTAGGATTCCTCCTCCCACATGGAATAGGAAAAGGGGAAGGGAAAAAGAGAAGGAAGGAAGGAGGCGCCCCCCTTCCCTAGTCCAATTCGGACCAGACGGAGGGGCGCAGCCACCTTTTGAGGCCTTTCTCTCCTTTCCCGTATGGCCCATTAAGGCCCAATACGAATTCCCGTAACTCTCCGGTACTCCGAAAAATACCCGAATCACTCGGAACCTTTCCGAAGTCCGAATATAGTCGTCCAATATATCGATCTTTACGTCTCGACCATTTCGAGACTCCTCGTCATGTCCCTGATCTCATCCGGGACTCCGAACTCCTTCGGTACATCAACATACATAAACTCATAATAAAACTGTCATCGTAACTTTAAGCGTGCGGACCCTACGGGTTCGAGAACTATGTAGACATGACCGAGACACGTCTCCGGTCAAGAACCAATAGCGGGACCTGGATGCCCATATTGGCTCCCACATATTCTACGAAGATCTTTATCGGTCAGACCGCATAACAACATACGTTGTTCCTTTTGTCATCGGTATGTTACTTGCCCGAGATTCGATCGTCGGTATCTCGATACCTAGTTCAATCTCGTTACCGGCAAGTCTCTTTACTCGTTCCGTAACACATCATCCCGCAACTAACTCATTAGTCACAATGCTTGCAAGGCTTATAGTGATGTGCATTATCGAGTGGGCCCAGAGATACCTCTCCGACAATCGGAGTGACAAATCCTAATCTCGAAATACGCCAACCCAACAAGTACCTTTGGAGACACCTGTAGAGCACCTTTATAATCACCCATTTACGTTGTGACGTTTGGTAGCACACAAAGTGTTCCTCCGGTAAACGGGAGTTGCATAATCTCATAGTCATAGGAACATGTATAAGTCATGAAGAAAGCAATAGCAACATACTAAACGATCGGGTGCTAAGCTAACATAATGGGTCATGTCAATCACGTCATTCTCCTAATGAGGTGATCCCGTTAATCAAATGACAACTCATGTCTATGGCTAGGAAACATAACCATCTTTGATTAACGAGCTAGTCAAGTAGAGGCATACTTGTGACACTCTGTTTGTCTATGTATTCACACATGTATTATGTTTCCGGTTAATACAATTCTAGCATGAATAATAAACATTTATCATGATATAAGGAAATATATAATACTTTATTATTGCCTCTAGGGCATATTTCCTTCAGCTTCTTCTTGGGGATGGCCTCAGGAGGGCATTCGCCCTTGCTGTCGGGGTCGTCGATTGCTGCAGCTTGGAAGGCACGCTCGAGGGAGCACACCGCTTCTCTTTCTTCGCACGGGACTGTGATGATTCTGCAACTTCCTGGCATCTTGAGGATGTTGTAGCCGTGATGGGTCACCGCCATGAACTTGGCCAGGGCCGGGTACCCGAGGATTGCATTGTACGGCAGACGGATGTGGGCGACATCGAAGTCGATGAGCTTGGTGCGGTAGTTGTCGGGCTACCCGAAGGTGACTGGGAGGCGGACCTGTCCGATCGGGGTGGTGGAGCCGTCGGTCACTCCTGAGAAAGGCTTGGTAGGCTGAAGCTGATCGTAGGGCACTTGGAGGTTGTCGAACATCTCGACAGACAGGACGTTAAGCCCTGCGCCACCGTCAATGAGAGTCTTGGTGACTTGCACGTTGCTGATGACGGGTGAACAGAGCATCGGGAGAGCGCCAGCAATGGCCGCACACTTGAGTTGGTCTGCTGAGCTGAAAGTAATAGCGCACTTGGACCACCTGAGCGGGCGTGTGGCCTCGAGCTTGGGGAGGACCGCGTTCACCTCGCGGGCAAACTGCTTGAAGATGCGCTGTGAGGCTGGGGCTTGAGCTCCGCCCAGGATGCAAGCGATGGCACGCGGCTCCTGGAAGCCCTCAGCCCCCTCGTCCTAATGGTGGTCGTCGTTCCTTCTTGGTGGTGGCGGCAGCGGAGGAAGCCCAGCATTGCCCTGAGGACGATCCTCGCGAGGCTGATCCCTCCAGGCACCCTCGCGAGGCTGATCCTGCCAGCGATCCTCACGAGGCCGGTCGCACCACTCCTGGCATGGGCCCCGGTCGTCCCAGCGTCCTCCGCCACGTCCTCCTCCTCGGCCGTAGCCTCGGTCGTTGCGCTCGGGGCGTCGACCGAAGCGTCCATCGCGAATGGCTCTGAGCTCCTGACAATCGTTGGTGTTGTGACTGTGCACGTTGTGGAAGGCGCAGAATGGTCGGCTGCTCTTGGACGACTCAAGCTGGTCCTTGGCGCGCTTTGTGTCCGGTTCTGCCGTGAGTACGACCGCTCCCTTGCGCTTCACGTCCTTGACCTTGGCTTTCTTCCTCCAGGTCAGCAGCTGGGAGCTCGAGAAGGGAAAGGTGCCCTTCCTCAGCCCTTGCCCACTTTGTCACCAGGTTGAACAGCTCCAGGGATGTGCACAACTCCTCGTGGATGGCGAGCTCCTCCTTCATCTTGACGTCGCGGACGCCATCGGAGAACGCTGAGATGATGGCCTCGTCCGTCACCTTGGGGATCTTGAGACGAACGTTGTTGAAGCGCTGGATGTACTTCTGGAGGGTCTCTCCTGGTTTTTGCTTGACGCGGCGCAGGTCACCCGCGGCCGGCGGGCGGTCGTGGCTGCCCTGGAAGTTGGCGACGAAACAGTCGCGCATCTCGTTCCAGGAGGAGATCGAGCCTGGAGGCAGGTTCAGGAGCCAGGAGCGGGCGCCATCCTTGAGAGCCATGGGGAACCAGTTCGCCATGACTTTCTCGTAGCCGTTGGCCGCCTCGATGCCCAACTTGTAGAGCTACAGGAACTTCGCGGGGTCGGGGGTGCCGTCGTAGCGCGGAGGCAGGTCTGGCTTGAACTTGCCCGGCTAGGCGACGCTACGCAGCTCAGGGGTGAAGGCGCGACAGCCTGCGGTGGCCACCGAAACCCTTTGCAGGTGCGGAACCTGGCCTTGATGCCCGCACGCCGCCACCGCAGGCGGCGCACGGTCTTGTCGCAGCGGCGCCGGGAGCGCATGAGCGTTTTCTTGCGGCCAAGGGACTTCTTGGCAGCTTCCTTCTTCGCGCACGGGCGCCCGACGCGGTGGGCCACGCCGGGGGGGCGCACGCCTTGGCGCCAAGGCACCGTCTGGTGGCAGAGGTGGTGGAGGCGCTCCATGAGCCGCGTTGCCCGCAGCTGGCGAAGGGCGAGGTAGCGAGAGTGACGGCACAGGGGAGCCCCCTGCGGCACTGACAAGCTCGGCGATGCGGTCGAGCCAGTCCTCGTAAAGGTCGTCGATGGGGCGGTAGCGCAGGAGTTCGCGCGCCATGCACAATGCGACCTGTGCGTCCGTGGGAGCGCGACGGGCGTGAGACAACGAGCCGTCCGGGGTCAGCGATGGAGTGGCGGTGCGGCCGTCCCGCCGCACCGAGGGGTGCAGCGAGGATGCTTGCTGCTCGTTCCCCGTCGAGCCGGTGGCAGCGTTGGCGGCAGGCGACGGAGAACGACGGGGTGGCCCGCCGACGGGAACCGTCTGAGCAACGCGGGCGGCAAGGGCAGCCCGACGCTCAGTGCGAGCTCGGCAAGTGTCCGCCATGGGGATGACGAAGCAACGGGACGCGGAGCGACGGAAGGAAAGCTTCGGCGCACCCCTACCTGGCGCGCCAAATGTTGGATCTCGGGTTCCGGCAAAACCCTCAAGGTTCGAACACTGGCGTGCGCATGAAGATCTCCCCTACCGAACCACGCCCTTAACCTCGCTACGATCTCTAAGGCTAGCTCGACGAACTCGCAACACAAGATACACAAGATTTATACTGGTTCGGGCCACCGTTGTGGTGTAATACCCTACTCCAGTGTGTGGTGGTGGATTGCCTCTTGGGCTGAGGATGAACAGTACAAGGGGAAGAACGGCCTCCTGAGGCGAGGTGTTCTTATGCTTGATGAACTTGTGTGGGTGAGGATTACTCAAGATGAGCTCCCTCCTACTATGGTGGCTAGTCCTATTTATAGAGGCCCTGATCCTTTCCCCAAATATTAAGCGGGAAGGGAGTCAACAGCGGCCAATTTGAAAGGGGACGGCTAGTACAAGCTATCCTGACAAAAGCAGTCTTCGGTTGCAAAAGGCTCTGGTGGTGACGCCGCCTTGGGCTCCATGCTGACCTTCGTCCTGCCGTCCTGCTGGTCTTGGTCTCGTTGCACTGATATGAAAACCTTTGCTTGATGTCTCGGTACTCCTCGCCTGCGCTTGCCTCCTTAACATCAAAGAGGAAACAAGGACACTGCGCGCGCTGGCGCCCGCCTGGTCTCGATCGTCATGGCTCACGTCACTGGAACCTCGCGAGGTTTGCCTTGCCTAGATCTCTCCGCCCCTCGCGAGCCAGCCTGGTGAGGCCGCTCCCGAGGGGGTCTTGTGTCATCCGCCTCGCGAGGCTTGGCCCCTCGCGAGGGTCTTGAATGCTTGTTGGTGAAGATGGGCCGTACGGGCCCGCTCGCAAAGCCACGCCGTGGGCCGCAGGCAGGCAAGTCTGGGACCCCCGTTCCCAGAACGCCGACATGTACACCGAAGGATTAACTTTTATAAAAAAAGGGACATCTACATCCGTGTCATGTTTATGTGTAGTCCCATGAAACTGAATTTGCATTAAGAATTGACAAACCTCCAGCTTGAGAATTAACTAGGAAATACCCCGCGTGTTGCTGCGAAAATTTGAGGGTAAAGAGTTTCATGAAGTAGTAAGAAAAACCTAAGTACATTATACATGTTAGGCAAAACAATGTTAGAGAAAACCATTATATGCATTCACAAATGTAACGCTTATAAATGACTAACCTTTAAATCTAGTTTAATGGAAAAATCTCCGCTTTCTGGATGAACCTGGAAAGGACCAGATTGTACTTCCACATGGGCGGCCAAATATCCGTTGTCATCATGGTTACCTGTAAACATAAAGTTTCGATTTAAGAAGCATTGAAAATCATCTATAGTTAACCGGCAAACAATTAAGAAGTAACTGAATGCAAGGTTAGCTACATGCAAAGTTGGTATGTGAAGAACATATCTCTGATGCGATCAACACTTGCTCAGGTATAGTAAATTTATATAGTTGGGATATTCTAGCGAGTGAAGCTTATCTAAATGGCTTAAAAGAAATAACTAATATTTGATCAACTGAAACAGCAAGGTAAACATACTAACATAGGCATTGGAGTGACTACATATTGTTTCCAAATAAAGAACTCAGTTGATGAAGCTTCAGATTAAACTATTACAATGCTTTCCACCTAGTCCGATTCTAAACTGAGGATATATAAAGAAAAATCAAGCCTACAAACCTGAAGGTTTCCCAGGGGATAATCCACCTCAAGGTTGCCTGCAAAATCTGAAATAGAATGACAAGTTTGCAAATTGAATGGTACAAATACATAACAGCCGCAGCCCTCTCATACCAAAAATAGCTTCCGAGAACAACTGATTCTACGTTCTGTATCTCCAATTCGTTCTAACACTGCAACAAAGGAATGTTATGAAATTGTACACATGAGAGTAATAAAGATAAATTATCGCTAGTCACCTGAAATCTTTCTCGGGCTCCCACTCTTCTTATGGTTCCTCTGCATCTAGTGATAGACTATTTACCCTGAATAGATGTTTCAAGAATCTGCATGATTGGATAGAATATTGTAATGATGAAACTTCTGGACATCACACATATAACACGCGATTGTAGAATATTATAGCCATGCCAAGCAAGCAATACGTCGGATATCCAATTCGGTGCCCAGGTTCATCTGCTCCCGCTCAGAAACAATATCAAAATAAATATTAGAAAAATTCAAAAAATTCCAATTTTTTTTGTGTGATAGATAATTTGTCGCGTGATGTCCGCTCCAAATTTCAACTTATTTGAACATCTGAGTAGCTCTCGGCAAAAAAAACAAATCAGGTCAGAACAGTGCGTGAACAGTAAACATTTTTACAGACCCTGATTTTGTCTTTTTTGCCGAGAGCTGCTCAGATGTTCAAATGAGTTAAAATTTGGAGCAGACCTCACGCGTCGAATTATCTACCACCCAAATTTTTTTTGGAATTGTTTGAATTTTTCTAGTATTTGTTTTTTTTTCTGAGCGTGGGTGCAGATGAGCTCGGGAGCCAAAACTCCGCATCCGCAATATGTAGGCTACTTACTACTTCATGGTTTTCCAATTTCATGGAAGCATGAAAGGCAAGGTTTTCCAATTTCATGGTTGCACCACACTCCGTCCTCGCTCAGATTCCAAACCTTGGCGCATGGGGCTCTTTGGGCTGCTCGCTCTCGCCGGCGCAGCGCTACTCGGCATGGCCAGCACCCAGCAGGCTGCAGCAGGCCGGCAGCGTGCCATCCATCATCACACCATGCTGAGCGACCGTAGGCAGAGCGGGTGAGAGGGAGGCGCCTTCTATACCCTGCTATGCTTTTGTGGACGCGGCGAACGTGAGCAGGTTCGATGGTTTCGGCACCACCGGCGACGACGCAACCCGTCGGAGGGAGCTAGCTCTCCGCTTTCTTCGGCCAGACATCCAAAGTAATAATGGAGGAGGAAGAAACAGAACACCAGGCTGTTAATCGAAGAAAAAAATGAGAAACTTGTGAGGAATTCATCAAGGAGTGATCAAGGTGGAACAACGCTGACCCGTGGAGGCAGCGGCGCGGCAGCAATAGGCGACCTGGATGGAACACCGTTGACCTATGGCGAGGGCGGCGGCAGCAAGAATAGGCGACCTGGAGGAAGGTGCCTTGAGGGAAGCTTCTACCCACGGAACTACCGACGAAGGGGATAGGAAGTAATGGAGGAGGCATTGGTGGGAGCAGACGAAGAGGAAACGGCAGCAGTTTCTATTGGGACTCACTGCAGGGAAGATGAGAGAACGCTACGCGACATAGTGCGATCGGCGGCAGCGAATGACCCTCGACATCACAGCGATAATGAGGTGGGAAAACGCAGGCTACATCTGTCAGGGCGTAGGGGCAGAAATTAGCGGCTAAATCTTTCAGGGAGGGCGGTGTGGTTAGGCTCTTACTATTGGAGGTGAGACCGAAACGGCTACACTTTCAATTGTGCGGATGTGTGATGCATGGCCGCATGCTGGGGAATTAAACAATCGTTGTGCTGATGTGGGATGCATGGCTGCATGGTAGGAGAATTAGGCAACCGGTGACGATGACGTAGCTACAATGCTGAGGTGGATAGGCTGCATGTCAAGATAAATATGGTAGTGAGGATGGTTCTCTTAGGTATATAGGATTCAGAAGCAGCAGGAGCATATAGCACCCTAAACCGCAAGAGAGATCACATCGCATCCCGGTTCAGTGTCCATCAAAGGGAAGAAGATCATATCCCTGTTCTGAACTGCTATAAGAACTAGACGAAGGAAAACCATGGAGCGCTTTTCTGATCTTCTCCGAACATGCACACAAGCCCAGGTTTGTATTAACAGAACTTATAACCCCACGATGGTTATACATGGAAGCTTCAACATCGGGCTGTAGACCAAAGTACCTTGCAAGATAGGCCATCTATCAAACACCTCACGACTAATATGCTCTAGTAAGATGATCTATTACATAAAAAAATTATTCCATAAGATGATCACGTTGCTTCATGAAACACCAACCTGAATCCGTATATGAACATGATAATACTTAGATGGACAATTTGGCAAGGAAGGCTTCGGCAGATGGTATGCATACAACTGTCTCTGGTAAGTGCACAAAAATCATAGCGGAAATCGTCGAACTAACAGCCTAGGTGACGAGCACGGCATAGAGGCTGGCGCTTTGGCAGCCAACACTGTCGCTGGGTCGTGACGTAGTGGAGTTAGGCTACCACCAGCGGCCGAGGCCGGGGTTGCAGCAGCAGGCCGCGGCGTGGATCGCGAGTACTTGCAAGCAGGTAGGCCAGTGGAGATGGACTACAACCTGCTGTGCAGGGCACTGGAGCTGTCATTTGTGGAGCACATCGAGCTGTTGGTGGACACAGCGAGCACCTGCGGGCCCTCCTGCAGTCCTGCTCACATCGAACAAGAGAAGGGCCAGTGGTGCAGAGGCGTGTTCGTCGATGGAGCTTGCAGAAGGAGCACTGTGAGGTCGTGCAGACGGGCGTAGGCAGATGTAGGGCCGTGCGAGCTCGCACGTCGACAGATTGAGGTGGCCCGCAACCCGGCCGAAGGGAGGCGCAGGAGGAGGCGTTGTGGAGGAGGCACTGGTGGCTGTGGGCTGTGGCGACAACGCACGGCAGCGGCGGACGTGAACAACTACGAGGCAAGCAAGGATGCTCATGTGTGTGAGAAGGTGCTAGAGACGGTATGCCATTGATGTTGCAGTGAGGGAAACGGAGGGCGAAAGCGATCTCAAGCTTGTACCTGGCCATGGCAGCACCCACAGGAGGACAACCAAGGCAACGGGGTTGTGCAGTGCAGCAGAGAGGTGGAAGTTGCCGGGGCTCGGGGGGGCGGCAGGACGCAGGACGCAAGTGATGACCGCGGCAGCAAGGTGGAGGAGAGGTGTCCGCGGCAGCTGCAGCCATGGCTGCCGGCCATGGTGCAGGCTGTGTGTGAGGAGAAGGGAGGCGCAGGAGGTAGAGGAAGGTGGTGGAGCGACGGCTGCTCCGGCGAGCGCAGGCGGCTGGCGGCGGCGCTGACCGTGCGAGGGCTCAATGGGGTCGCCTCTCATGGTTCGGGCATGAGGCGCCTCTCCTCTCCTCTGTGGGTTACGACACTGGAGGGAGAAATCGGGAGGAGGCAGAGGAGTTTGGGATCGGGCCTTTGGTGACTTCTTGTTTTAATTAGATGGCCTTTGGTGAGTTCTTGCTTTTTGAACGGGCCTTTGGTGAGTTCTGGTCGCCACGATACGGGTGTGTGGGGAAGAAGTCATCAAAATGGTAATGAGCATAGTTGAAGGCAATGAGTCTACGGAAGGCATCAACGAGACTTTGTTAGTTTTGATACCCAAGGTAAAGGATCCAAACCAGCTAACTCAATTCCTCCCAATTAGTCTTTGCAATGTTGTATATAAAATTGCTTCAAAAGTGATCTCGAACCGACTGAAAGTAGTACTCCCTGATATTATCTCTCCGGAGCAATCTGCCTTTGTCCCGGGGAGGTTGATCACTGACAACATAATTGCGGCCTATGAATACCTACAGTTCATGAAGAGAAATAAGGCAAAAAAGAATCAGCACTGTGCTCTGAAACTGGACATGATGAAAGCATACGATAGGGTGGAGTGGGCATATCTCCGCGCTATTATGGTCAAACTTGGCTTCACACAGAGATGGGTGGATATTGTCATGCGCATGCTCACATCAGTGAAATTCTCAGTAATGTTTAATGGTAAGAAATTGGAGCAGTTTATTCCTTCACGAGGTATCAGACAGGGGGACCCAATCTCCCCATACTTGTTCTTGTTAGCAGCAGAGGGCCTTTCGTGCCTGTTAAAATCTCGAGATGAGTCATCAAACCTTATTGGAGTACAAGTGGCACCTACGGCGCCGCATGTAAACCATCTTCTTTTTGCAGATGACAGCCTGCTGTTTTTCAAGGCAAATAGTGTGGGAGCGGATGAGGTTAACCAGGTCTTGGACATCTACTGTCAGGCCACGGGACAACGTATCAATTATGGTAAATCATCAATATTTTTCAGCAAGGGTGTTCCGGAAAGTGTTCGGGGGTGAGATAAAGCAAATCCTCCAAGTTCCTAATGAAACTCTAAATGAGTAATATTTGGGTATGCCTTCTGATGTGGGGTCTTCAAAGAACGGAGCTTTCAAGTTTTTGAAAGATAGATTGTGGAGAAAAATACAAGGGTGGATTGAAAAGACACTCTCTACAGCAAGCAAGGAAGTATTGGTAAAATCGGTGGTGCAAGCTATACGTGTTTTTTTCCATGTCTTGCTTCAAACTTCCGCGAGGACTATGTGAACATCTCAATATGCTAATAAGGAAGTTTTGGTGGGGCAGCAAAGATAGTCACCGGAAGCCAAGTTGGGTATCGTGGGAGGCGATGACTCAACCCAAGGCTTTGGGTGGTTTGGGCTTCAAGGATTTTGAACTTTTTAACCTTGCAATGCTTGCTAAGCAGAGATGGAGGATACTGCAACAGCCAAACTCTTTGAGCGCCCGGATTCTAAAGAGTTTGTACTTCCCACAATCAACGATATTGCAAGCAGAGTTAGGCTCCCGTCCGAGTCAAATTTGGAGAGCTATCAAAGAAGGAGTGGATATTTTGAAGCTGGGCCTGATCAAGCGTATTGGTAATGGGAACTCTACTGATGTATGGTTGGATAATTGGATTCCTAGGGATGAGATGCTCCGGTCTTATGGAAGCAAGATTGCCAACCCATCAAGGCTAGCATCCGACTACTTCAACTTAGCTACGGCATCATGGGACAAGCAGAAAGTTGAGCAAACTTTTATGCCTATGGACGTTGAGGCAATCCTAGCGATCCCAATATGCACACGCAACTTTGACGATTACTGGGCTTGGCACGTCGAGAGGAACGGCCAGTTTTCAGTACGCTCGGCGTACAGAATGATGGTGGCGACACGGAACCGCAGGGGAGCTTGGCTTGAAGGAGCAGCAGGACCCTCAAATGTACTAACTGATGAAAAGTCGTGGAAGCAACTCTGGCATGTTCAGGTACCAGCAAAAATTAGAATGTTTCTATGGCGATTAGCAAGACAATCTCTCCCCACAGAAGACGTACGAGCTCACCGCAATATGTCTACCACCGCCTCTTGTTGCTTCTGTGGCTCGCATGACTCATGGAGACATTCCCTGCTCGAGTGTTCAGTGGCTAGATGCGTTTGGGCGCTAGAAAATGGTGGGACGATGGACCAGTTGATCGCCACGACAGAACCAAATGCAAAACAATGGGTCTTCACTCTAATGGCGTCTTTGAATCATAGCAGTTTCATCCGGGTGGCGGTCACCCTGTGGTCTATCTGGACGGCCCGACGAAAGTACATACACGAGGGAATAACACAGAGCCCGCAGGCCACTTCTCTTTTCGTGAGCAGGTTCATCAAAGAACTAGAGCTCATCCATGCAAAACCCCACAGTAATTTGCAGGGAGGCCCTCGGGTGATCAGAGCAACACATGCAAGGCCAAAAGCGCCACCAGCTGGATTTGCAAAGATACATGTTGATGGCGCGGTCTTCCGCGGCCGACGAGGAGCTGCGGCGGCGGTTTGCCGGGACCAAGCGGGAAATTATCTGGGGAGTTTGGCTTTGGTTTTGCCAGGAATCATCGACCCATCTACAGTGGAGGCAATTGCATGCCGAGAAGGCCTTGCTTTGGCTGAAGATCTTCACCAGGGGAACATAATTGTGGCGTCGGACTGCAAGCAGGTTGTTGATGACATCAAGCTCGGGAACCAGGGATCTTATGGTTCGGTGATAACAGAAATTAAACTTCGATCTGTGGATTTTACATGTAATTTCGTTTTTGAAAACCGTTCTTCAAACGGTGAAGCTCATAGTTTAGCTGAGCATGCACTCTCTCTCGGTGTGGGGCGCCATATATGGTTGGCTAACCCTCACAATCCGACGTGTATCCCACTCTATGTGGATTATGATCAATAAAGCTTAGCTTAGTTCTAAAAGAAAAATTCTTATATGAATCGTTTCTTTTTTAAGAGGAAAAATCAGCTTAAATCTCAACCGTCAATTTTTTAAGTTAATATAAAACTAACGGATATAAAGAGATGACGTATGAAGAGCTATGAAAGCTTTTTCCTTTTAATATTAGGTATAGATATAGATATAGAAGTGTGACAAGAGTCTGTGTCGATCGAGAGGGATGGGGGAGCTGCCGCCCTCACCGGAGCACACACGCGTGGTGACGGGGGCAGAGACGCACACGTCGCACCGTGAGACGTTGACTATTTGCCAGGGGATTTTTCTCTTATGCGTTGACCGAGCGGGAGCGAGGAGATGATCAGGTGATGAGATCGGTCGACCGAGGCATATTACTGTGCTACGTGTACGCCTTCACCAATCACAAAGCACCTTCTTCCCCCGAGCCGTAAATAACACCCCCTTCGCATCTCCTTTCCCCTTGTATCTCAGGCCTCTTCACGCACAAGGATACGTGAGCGATCCGACCAGACTAGAGAAAGTTGTATACGATCGATCTATGCATGTGGAATCTAAACTCCAACGTTTAATTTGTTGCATCTTGCACCTTCTCAATCGCATGATCGATCATATTATTCTTCATGGTTAATGTCCTTATGGGTCATGTGGCTGCGTCTGCTATCCTCGATCTGTAGAGGTACGTACAACTACAACCATCGAGGACCAACTGGTAACTAATTAATCCTCATGGTCATGGCCGGCATGAAGAAGCACATGGACGCATGTACTAATGGAAACCATTTGCTCCATCCACAGCGTGCTAGGGAGCAGAAACCATGGCTGGCTTGAGATCGATGGGTCACTTCTCAGTCCTCAAGAGACGTGGATGCAAAGGGGGATGGCTCACGGGGTGGACGGAGGCGATCTGTGACTAGTGAAGGCACGTGGCAACTACTGAAAGGGATCTAAGTAACTTGACGAGGCAACAGACCCGGTCGTTTAGGAATTTTTCCCGGCTACGAAAGTACCAATGGAGGAGCGCACACCGCTCAGCGTCGCCACATCCACACTAGCGGAAGCCACCTGGAAGGAGAACAGAGGTAAGAATCGAATCGCAGCACACACCGCCCAGATGATTTTACCGTCCGTCGGTCTTGGCATGATTCTTGATTCAACATCAAAACATCCCTTTCTATAATTCTATGAGTAACGTCAATGCAAGTGGTAGTACATCTATGCGTCTTGTGGTGATGCCTCCTGTGGCCACGCCGTGTCCGCGCGCGCTCCCGATGAGGTCGAGGGAACTCTGCGACACGCCGGAGAATCGGCCGCAGGTGGTGCCGGTGATCATCGGGGGGTTTCTGCTGGTCACCACGTCGGGATGTCAGTTGGCAGAGGGGAGGCCGAGACCAGTGCGAGAGACAGCCCATGGGGACAAGGGGCAGGAGAAATCTCTTCTGAGTTTCCTTGCTACAATATTACGGCCGATTCATGGAGAAATCTCTCTCTCGAATATTTTTCCCATTGTCCAATTCATCTCGAATCCACTTCATCGATTAGTTATGGACTTATGGTTCGATGCAAAATTCCGTCCGGATTCGCATTTAGGAGTAGATGAAACCGGGTCAAGTATATAGTACTCCCTCCGTCCCATAATGTAAGACGTTTTTTGACACTACACTAGTGTCAAAAAACGTCTTACATTATGGGACGAAGGGAGTACTATACAAGTCTTCTTATCGTTCATGGCTTCATTCATGTCCTCGCTACAATATATCACTGCAAACAAATTTTACACTGCAGGGCCTGCTCTAACGGGATGTGCACGTCTTGTGAAAGCTGCAAACGGCGGGATGAGTATTTCTACAGAAATTTGGATGATGAGAAGAAATATTTCTTGGTGCTTATGATTGGTGATTTCCGAGATGAGATGGTAACACTTGAATACAGTTCCATTCTTACCGTGCCATTTTTTTTTGTAAGACCACTAGACCAGCGATGTTTCTACTATATCTATCCAGATTGGTTTTTGGTAAGACGAATGCAAATTTTTATGCGTTCGTTGAGGGGCGGACTATTCTATATAGTGTACAACAGAGTGATATCGGAACATTAAAGTAGTTAGTTTACATAAAATCAATGCATATATATACAACATGATTATAGCTAGTGTCTTTTGGATCTTGCGAATAAACAGTCTGACCAGACTTTTTGTTGTTGTTATTTCTTCCTGTAGATAATCCCAGAAGAACTTGTGCAGCGTTTCAAAAGGGAGATCCTAGGGGAGATCAAGCTAGAAACACGAAATGGCGACAATCACGCTATTGTGGTCGCCAAGATCCAAGAAAAGCGTATCTTTACAGTGGGTTGGAGGCAATTTGTTGCAAACTATGATCTACAGATTGGTGATCTCTTAATGTTCAGATACAAAGGAAACAGTCAGTTTAATGTCATAATCTTTGATAAACTTGGTCGTGAAAAGGCCTCATCGGTTGTTCTGGATCCTTTTATACCTCGTGTCCAAGACAGGGGCAACGAGGCGCATGAAATCGGGTGAAGTACTAGTCTTTATTATTCATGGCTTCATTTCCTGGTACAAAATTTCAATTCAAATGGCTTTTGCACTGCAGGTCTTCTGAAAAGATGGATGTGCAATGTGGAAGATGCAACAACTGGCTTGAATATCACTACGCGGACTTGGATAATGAAAATAAATATTTCTTGATGCTTATGATGGGCGATTTTCAATATGAGATGGTAAATTCATATTCAGATATATTACCAACTCCCTTTTGTCAGTAAATTTGTTGTTTTCTTTCATAGACCAACGATTTTCTACTTTCTAGTTTAAATTATGTGGATATATTTATTGCTGTAGACTCAGGAGACATGCACAAACTATATGTACTTTTTTTTTCCAAAATTTGCTCAATGTCTGCTATTAATTTGCTGCTTGGATTGAGTCCAGCATGGTAGCACATTAATTCAGGTATGCTACTTTGCACAAAGTTTCCTCATATTCAAAGATACCAGGCTTATTGGTTTTCACCTTTTTCCTTTGATACTATAGTCTATACAAGCCTTCTGTATTTTCCTTGCTATATGTTATGTAGTCGGATACCGAACCGTCAAATAGGCTTTGATTATAGAGATCATCTTTTTTTATCCTGTTTACAATCCATTCAAACTAAAACAATATTGTTTCTTTTTCTCCAGATCATCCCAGAAGGAATTCTTGAGCGTTTCAAGGGCGAGTTCCCAAGAGAGATCAAACTTGAAACACAAAATCGTCGCAGCTACAAAATTGGAGTCGCCGAGAACAAACTAGATACTTGCTATAATCAAAAGCTTGTCTTTTCAGTGGGATGGGGGGAGTTCATCGAAACCTTTGGGCTACAGACGGATGATATGATAGTACTCATATACAATGGCAACTCCCAATTTAGTGTCATAATCTTCGATAAACATGGCTGCGAGAAGGCATTATCAGTTATTGTAGACCCTGTTCCGCCTCCTGTTCAAGAAAGGCGTCCCTATGGTACTGATATAGTGAAAAGTTCCCATTTTCATTCTCAGCCTATGCAAAGGCAGCCATTTATCGTAGTGAATGGGCTCCCAGTGGAATCACCGCCAACCGAAGGGCAATGGCGTGCCCAACTGGAAATGGACAAGTCATGTCAAGGCAGCATGGCTGCAATAAATACTCCCCCCTCCGAGTCATCTGGTCTCAGTTAAGATTATAGATATATCTTCCCTCGCAAATTATTCTCATATTTTTATAGCTGTCTATATTCAGTAGTTCTCTTTTTCTTTGCACAGGAGGTTCTTTATCCTCTGAACATGGCCATGGAGTACGTGATGTGCCCGTTTCCAGCAACATTGTCAAGAGGAAGGCTAAGCTATCTTCATCTCAGAAGGAGCAGTTGAGGGATGGTTACATTACTGCACACAAGACCAAGCTAACTTCAACTCAAAAGGATGTGGTGAAACAGAAGGTCCAATCTATTGAGTCAAAGACCCTCATCTTTGTTGCTGTGATGTACAAGTGCAATGTGGAGTCACCATTCTTTCTGGTGAGTTCCATTTTTCTAATGTGTGATCTGCTTCGATCATGTAGGTGTCTGTGTGAAGTTTAAACCAATCCTTGTAGGAAGCAGTTGACATGTTATTCTACATAGACTAATTCATGCCATTATCAAGTAACTCTTTAGTTCAAATCTGTAAGCAGACTTTCCCCAACTACTATGCTCAAAAGTATCTTGGAGAGGAGGCACGGATGCATCTTGAGCTGCTTGGTGTGAAGTGGCAAGTGCGGTTTCCAGACAATCGTGGCGACAAAAAGCTCAAACATGGATGGAGAAAGTTTGCGCAAGGCAACAACCTGAAGATGGGTGATATCTGCCTCTTTGAACTATTGAGCAATCAGAGTACCATGGTGGTCTATGTCATCCCTGCAAATGATGCCAATGTTGATTGATACTGTTAATGCTTTTGTGTTGGTGATAGTGCTTTCATTTGTTGTTGGTTAGTGAATCGTTGGTGAGGGCAGTAGTGATGTTGTGTTAGTTAGTGAATTGTCTGTGAAGTTTTCTGCTTTTCTTACAAGGATAACTGATTCCTTGTTAATTAGTTGACTACTACTTAACTCGCATAATGAGGAATGATGCATACTTTTGATGCAAGACTGAATAAATAATGTAATTGTGTTGTGTCGAATTTATGTTCATTGGATTTTGGACTCTCTCCCTTGAAATTAGGTCTAGCAGGTACTGTTTGCCCTTTTTTTTTAAGAAAATGGAATATTTCATTACCCCCTGAAAGTTTAGATGGAACAATGAGTTGGATCCAGACATCTTATCGTGATGTTGGTCGTGCTTTATATTGTTGAGCAAACTTGCAGGTCAAGAGATCACTAGTAGAGGACATATCTGATCGTCTATGATTGGCCGAGCCTACCTAATCAATTCTTGAGAATGCACTAATGTGTGTAGAGAATGATATCTGAATGTGAACTTTCATCTTGATAGCATGCTTGAGGTATATATGCCAGGATGCTGGCCAATGTTCATTAACATGCCCTAATAAGTATTAACAATTTTTGTTAATGATGAAGGTATGTCGGGTTGTCATATATTGTAGCACCATTGAATAATTTGAGTTTCTAATAGTAGAAAATTGTACCTCCTTATTAGGAAGAATATGATACAATTTCTCTTTGATGAGTGACAACTTCAACTTACTGCAAGTCTGCAACCCTTATCTTTTGTACCAATGATGTTTTATACTTGCAATGCAACAACTCTATGCTTAACCAACAAGTGGTTGGACGGTTAGGACTGTTCTGGTACCGTGTGGCAGAGTGAAGCCTACATCGGGCCTCGTTCCGTCTTGAAGCATCATGCCCGTAGTATTATCTTACAGTAAGTTCTATAGTGTGAAGTATTTTGGCCTCATGACTCGGGCAGCGGCCTGACATGCCGGATGTCTACTACACAACTTATTCTTGTAGACTCATGTTGGGCCTCCAAGCGCAGTTATAGGACAACAACAAATTTCCCTCAAGTAGATGACCTAAGGTTTATCAATCCGTGGGAGGCGTAGGATGAAGATGGTCTCTCTCAAACAACCCTGCAATCAAATACAAGAAATCTCTTGTGTTCCCAACACACCAAATACAATGTTAAATTATATAAGTGCACTAGTTCGGTGAAGAGATGGCAATACAAGTGTAGTATGGATAGTAGATATAAGTTTTTGTAATCTAAAATATAAAAAACAGCAAGGTAGCAAGTGATAAAATGGAGCACAAACGGGTATTGCAATGCTTGGAAACAAGGCCTAGGGTTCATACTTTCACTAGTGCAATCTCTCAACAATGCTAACATAATTGAATCATATCACCATCCCTCAATGTGCAACAAAGAAACACTCCAAAGTTCTTAAATAGAGGAGAACATAAGAAGAAATTGTTGTAGGCAGTAAACCACCTCAAAGTTATCCTTTCCGATCAATCTATTGAGCTATTCCTATAAGTGTCACAAACAGCCCTAGAGTTCGTATTAAAATAATATGATACGCATCAATCAACTCTAACGTCATCTAGATACTCCAATGTCACCACAAGTATCCATGAGTCAATTATACGATATGCATCAAACAACTTCAGATTCATAATATTCAGTCCAACACAAAGAACTTTAAATAGTACCCCCAAAGTTTCTACCAGAGAAAGTAGGACGAAAACGTGCATCAACTTCTATGCCTAGATTACCCTAATGTCAGCGCGGGAATCCGGAAGTCGATTGTCAAAACATATATCAAGTGAATCAATAGAACACCCCATTGTCACCACGGGTATCCACATGCAAGACATACATGAAGTGTTCTCAAATAAAAAAAATCAATCCGATAATAGTGAAACATCAAAGGGAAAGACTCAATTCATACAACAAGATAGAGAGAGAGAGAGAGAGAGAGAGAGAGATCAAACACATAGCCACTAGTACATAGCCTCAACCCCAGGGGTGAACTACTCCCTCCTTGTCATGGAGACCACCGGGATGATGAAGATGGCCTCCAATGATGATTTCCCCGTCCGGCAGGGTGCCGTAAAAGGCCTCCAGATGGGATCTCTTCGGAACAGAGGCTTGCGACGGCGGAGTTGAAGTTCTAGATTTATTTCTGGGGGTTTCCCTATTTATAAGAATTTTCAAAGTTGAAATCACGCGAAACGGAGTTACGAGGGGCCCACAAGGTATCCCGGCGCGGCCACCCCCTGGGCTCGCCGACTTGCCCTGTCACCTCCTCGTGGGTCTTCTGATCCTCCCACGAAACTTCGGGGGTCTCTTATGTTCCAAAAAAACCGTCAAAAAGTTTCGTTGTGTTTGGACTTCGTTTGGTATAGATTTTCTGGAAAACCAAAAACAAGCAGAAAACAACAACTGGCACTGGGCACTAGGTAATATGCTAATCCATGAAAATCATATAAAAGTCACACCACAGCCATATAAAATTATTGTTAGCATGGCATGAATACTTCATAAATTATAGATACGTTGGAGATGTATCAGTGCCCAGTGCTTGTGTCCTCCCATGGTGGTACCCAGCCCACCACGGATCAAACCCCAGGTTTGACATTCTGATGTCGCATTAATGCAGATTATTCTTCTAGTAGGAGGCGATGTTCTTGTCAATAACAAGGTGCATGTAGTGACTTTGTCAATCTTGAAGCTCCGCAACTCCAGTCCTCAGTAGGCATTGTGTGTGCGCGCACGCGAGTGTGTGCTTGCGTGCCTATGTTGTAAACCGCGTTTGTAAAAATTCTTCTTAAATCATAACATAATGAAAGAGAAGAAAATCATAAGGTATGGAAGCAAATTAGAGAACATATTGTTAGGGTGTCGAGGATGAAAAGTAATCCAATAAAAAAATACCAAGATGGAGTGGTTGGTGAATGGTGACCCAACGACGGGGTGGTGGAGGGGATGCAGTGCGGAGGGTAGAAGCATGCAATGGATGTCACTAGCCCTGTTGATACAAAGGGGCATCCAACATATGTGGAGGGACTACAGGATGGAAGGTAGAAGTGGTGATTGGTGGCGGAGAGGCGTTCGGGTGACTTTGTAGCGTAGCTGATGGTGGTTGGATGACCCTAGGGGGTTGGAGGCAGCGAGGGATTTGATGGCACATAGTGGACCTGGAAACTTTCGTGGTTAGGGATTTATTTATTATCTAGACCTTGTTCGGTTAATAATTTTTGAAAAGTCTAATGCCCACACGTGTGGGCGTCTGGCAACTTGCCCACACGCATGTATCCTCGTCTAACCAATTCTGCATGAATCTTGGCACGTTCTAGCAGTTTTTCTCTGTCACGTAAGACTAAGCTGGTATGTGGGCATTCATCCGGTCGCCCACACGTCCTTTTTTCACTACACGGGGGGCTGGTGTGTGGGCGTTTAGCAATTCGCCCACACACTAGTTTCACGCACGCAGAGGGGGCTGGTGTGTGGGTGTTTATCACTTCGCCCACACGCCCGTCTCCGCCCACACCCAAAGCTTGCAGTTGCCATGTGTTTCTGCAGGTACATGGTAAGTGCCCTAGCTTTGCTTGTAAGCAGATGGCAACTCTTTTTACCCGAGTTGCCATGTGTTTTTGCCTGGTACATGACAACTGCCGTAGCGTGCACATAAGCAGATGGCAACTCTTTCTTTTACATGGCAACTGCCCTAGCGTGCTTGTGAGCACATGGCAACTCTCTCTTTTACCCGAACATGTTTTTTTGCCATGCCTTTTTGTAGTGCTACATGGCAACTGCCTAGTGTTTAGTGGGTGGCAATTCCTAAAATTTTAAAATCATGGCAACTGCAGTAGATCAGACCATACATGGCAACTGCAGTTGAGCAACCATGACAACTGTAGTTGTCCGACATGGCAACCGAAGTTCAGCGACATGGCAACTGCAGTTAAACGAATATGGACGAGGGTCTGGACCATGGCAACTGCGGGACGTGCGGTGACTGTCAGGCGGGCGTGCGGGACCATGAGGTACGAGGCCTGACGTACGGGGCGTGTGGGCGTTATCTATTTCGCCCACACGCACGCGTGTGAGAGGAATCGGGAGGGAAAAAAAAAGGTGTGTGGGCATTACTTTTTTGCCCACACGTGAGTGTGTGGGCTGTTCCTCTTATACACCACACAAAATGTGTGGACAACCCCCTAACGCCCATACGTGTGACACTTATCGGCGTCCATAATTTTTAAGGGGTATCCTCGTCTCCTACTCCCCTGCCAAGAGTTCCGTACCTATAGCTAGCTCTGTTGTTCTGTCGATATCTCAATCGATGAAAACTCAGGTGGATTTTTCCCCGCTCTACCCCAAATTCTAAATATACTAAACCTGGCCAGGTTTAGTTTACCCTATTTTTTTGACTTTTTTCTATCAGTAAAAACTCAGCCAATAGGATCGTGGCACGTCATTTACTGTGGGAAATCAGCAGGTACACTGTCGGGTGCGTGTAGCGGTTGTTGCATTAGATTTGGGACACTCCATCTGCTCTGCATGGCGATGCAGATCCTGCATGTGCGTCGGCGCGCTGCATGCCTCTTCCTGGGCTGTTTGATTTTTTCTTCTGTTTCTATGTAGACACGTGTGTGCTCGCGTGTTGCCACCGCGCGGTGGGTTGTTGCTATTCGTTGTTCCCGTGCTCTCTAGAGGACCGCTTACGATTGGCGGTTGGTATCTATCTTCTTGATCCTCTTGCCGTGTCCGGTCTTCTCTAGAAGGCCCGGTAAAATCTATGCACAGCGCCTGCACAGCGCCACGGCCTTATAAGTCTATATAAGAAGAGGCTCTCCTCCTTCCCAGCGGACAGTGGCAGTGTACGCCGACCACGGTAGTTATCTACACGCCCTGAACTGCCTGGTGCCGTGGATCGTCTAACCTTGAAGCTCCCGTCATTGCTGTTGTGGTTCGGCCCCAAGCCCCGATCCCAGCGGACAGCGCGGCAGTGTACGCCTCCTGCACGGGTACCCTCTGGACATCCGCCCTAGGCACCGTTGCCGGCGCCTCGCGGTCGTTGTACATGAACCGCACGGTACGGTACGCCTGCCCACGCGTCGACGGGGCATCTTGCTCGGGCAGGACCACGAGTACGACGACGCCGATGAGCACGTGCGCGCTTGCCGGCGAAGATGATATTGAGGAATCCCGTGAGCCGCGCGCCGGGGAAGGCCGGCTTGGGGAAGTCCTTGAGCTTGGCGCGGATGGAGTCTTCCGCCAGCTTCTTGATCTTGTTCTAAGGCTTGGGCATGGGTGGCCCTCCGTGCACGGTGGTGCGGATGGGGCGCAGGCGGCCGTTGTTGAACGGCAACCCGCTGTAGCTGGAGCACTGGGACGAGCTGGACGTGGTGGCGTGCGGCCCCGGAGCCGTGCGCGGTACGTAGCTCCTCGCTAGAGACGGCCTGTAGTTGTAGCTGTACTGTGCTGATTCTTCTTGGTTGCCGATGTTACCGCCCCGCTCGGCGTGGCCCTACCCGATCTGCCTCCGCCACCTTCATGTTTGTGAAGCCGCGGATAAGGTATGCCGCCGTTCGCGAGGACACCACTTCGCGTACAAGCAGCTGTACAAGGCCACCGATGGGTATCAAGAACAGGCAGTTGCTGGGCATCGGTGGCTTCGGTACGTACAAGAGGGCGTGCTCCCAAAGTCATATCATATCGCGGTGAAGCGGGTGTCGCACGACTCCAAGCAGGTGAAGCGGTTGGATCGCCAATGGAGAAGTGTTCCGAGCTCCTCGGTCCCGGCGGCGGTGGCGGGCTGGCGTCGACCACTACAGCGGACGGGGACACGGGCCATCAGCCCCTGCAGTTGCTTCTCCGGCAACGACCTGCGACTGCGAGGCTGCGAGTACGGAGCGGCGGTGGCGGCCCACAGCACGCCTAGGAGATGCTCCTCACAGCCGGCGGCCAGATCGCCGATGGAGCAGTTAGTGCCCTGAGCTCCTTGGTGATTCGCCGGGGCGGTGGCGGCGACCACTACAGCGGACGCGGGACACGGGCTTCGGGGCAGACAATGCATGCGTACATCGCCGATGCCAGTCTTCCTGCGCTGTCGGGCCGGCAATTCTGTATTTGTGATCGGTGGTACTCAGCACGTGCGGCGGTGGACTGCTCCGGCCAGACGGGATTGTTGTTTGTTGGCCGGCGCATGGCGCTGCTCCTTGCTCCTTGCGTTACACCTTGCAGTTGTCGCCAGCAGCATGACTCTAATTTCACTGTAGATAGTTTCAGTTTTTGGTTTGCTTACAGTTTTGGCGAACGGATAGGTTTTCCTTTGTTATTTGTTGTATATGAGCCTTCATGTTTATTCGTCTGGCTGGTTTGCTTTGTTGATCAGTTTTTCTTACGCCAGATATTCAGCGTGTATTGATGCTGGGCCAATAGCTCCTGTGTGACGTTTTTTAGGTGAATTGGCAAGAGTGTGACGTTGTTCGAGCGAATGGCTGTGGTGCGACACATTTGAGCGTGTAAATAGCCCAGGGTCACATGGGGTGTTAAATGTGGTTAAATTGGTCGTCAACCAAGCCCGCCCGTTTATGTTAGGACATGGGTCCAACTTAATTGTTCCTCAAAACAGCTGACCGTGCCCTGCCGCCCGACCGTGCCGGGCCCGCCACTCTGCCCCCCTTCTTCTTCGGTGGCGGCGGATCTTGTGTTCTCGGTGGCGGTGGCGGAGCCCTCGTTCTCAACGGTGGCGGAGCCTTCGTCCTCAGAAAATGGTGAGTGAATTCAAACCCTAGTCGCTCTCCCGTTCCTCTCTCGTGCCCGTAGATCTCAGCTCATTTCCTCTGTTTTCGCTTGCGGAACCGATAGGTTGTGAGGGGAGCCCGTGGGCATACTGAGATGGAGCCGCCAGATTCAACTTCGAATAGGTAATGCGCCTCTCTCCGATCCAATTTTGCATGCAATTAGGGGGTGGCCTCGTCTGCTCTTTCTCACGGGCTCACACTGTCCGCCACTGACAGAGGGGATGCTGCCGCTCGGACCTTCGAATTGACAGTCAATTTCTTTCCATCAAAGGCAAAATTAGTTGATTGTAGCATACAGAACATTGAGAGAGACACAATTGTTAAATGGGAGGTTGAGTTTACAGAGATTGATCCACAAGTTCTATAGAACATGGGAGAGACGGCAGTGAAGAAATGGGTGAAAAAATTGGGGAGAATATTGTTTGGGGTCCAGAGCAAGAAGTATCACTGTTGCGGTTTGATGATGGAAAGGAGAGTATGTCAGAATAGAAGATGGTGAACAGATTGTTGAAGAAATCGATCGGCAAAACGGCTGGACAAGCAAACGGGCTAATTGTTTTTGCTGAGCTCGTTGATCTGAACATTTTTTCGAAGGTTGGATATGTGCCATCACAATTGCCTGCGCAGATGGTAGATAATGATTGGGTTACACAGAGGCCATTGATTCCCATGTGTACTGAACTTACAGTAATAGCCGAAGAGGGACAGGTGACTGGAACTGAAACTGAAACTGCAGCAACTGTTGATTGGAATGTAGTTGAATTAGATGAGCCTACTGATTTGGTCATTGCACCAATGCCTGACATTGAGATGGCCAAACTTTTTGGCATTCCAGTCGATGATAGAGATAAGCAGGAGAGGGGCGAATCTAGTTTGCCTGCTAATGCTGATGAAGAAGTAGATGGACAGTTGATGGAACAAACTGCAGATGAAGTAGATGATGCACATGATGATGAGCTGGTGCATGTGTATGACAAAGAAAACACTGTCATTGAAGTAGGCAAGTTGTTCCCAAGCATGAAGGAGTTTAGGATGTGTTTCAAGACTTATGCAGTGAAACATGCGTTTGATGCCAAGACTGTTTGGACTGATAGAAAGAAGTTTTATGCGAGGTGCAGAGGATTTGATGGTATTGTGAAGCCTTGCAAGTGGTACATATCTACTAGACTGCAACCTGATGGAAGTACTGTCAGGGTTAACCAAATCCCCAATCAACATACTTGTATTGCAAGTTCACAGAGAGTATCAACCATGACATCACAACTTTGGGTTGCAGAAAAGATCACCCCAATTTTAGCCAAAACACCAAACACTACTGCCAAGAAACTCAAAGTAGACTTGGAAAAGATGTACCCCATTAAACTGAAATATACCACAGTGTGGAAGGCAAAACAAAGGGCAATGAAAAATTTATATGGTGATTGGGCAAATATATTTAGGATGCTTTACAACTTCAAAGCAGAGGTGGAAAAGAGGTCACCTGGCAGTGTTGTGGAGATAGATACAGAGGTATCAGCCGAAGGTGAAGTCAAGTTCTCCAAGTTTTTTATGGCTTTGAAGCCTTGCATCGATGGGTTCAAAGCAGTGTGCCGTCCATATTTGAGCATAGACTCATCATTTTTGACAGGCAAGTGGAATGGTCAGTTGGCAGCATGCAATGCTCTAGATGGACACAACTGGATGTTTCCTATTGCTATTGGCTTGTTTCAGTCAGAAACAGAGGCTTCATGGACATGGTTCATGATCCAGTTGAAAATATGCCTAGGGCCAGTGTCACCTTTGGCTATACACACAGATGCATGTAAGGGGCTTGAAAATTCAGTGAAAAAATGTTTTCCCACATGCTGAGCAGAGGGAGTGCTTCGGTCATTTGTGGATGAATTTGATCAAAAAATTTAGAGGAGAAGAATTTGGGCGCATGTGGCCAGCAGCAAGATCTTACACTAGACAGACACACAAATATCATCTTGATAAGATAATGGCAGTATGTGATGAGTTTGGTCCATGGCTGAACACCTACCATTTTTGGTTATGGTACAGATCAGCATTCAACACTGCCATCAAGTGTGACCACATCAACAACAATTTGGCAAAGAGTTTCAACAACAAGGTGAAGGAGTTAAAAGATTTGCCTGTGCATGACATGGTTGACCAAATCAGGATCATGCTCATGCGGTTGTGGGAATTGAGAAGAAAGATAGGTGATTGTCTGCAAGGATAAGCTTCCAGCAGTGGTACAACAGGTGGTCAATAGGAGCAGATGTCTTTCACATTTGTTTGTTGAAAAATCTTCACCTTGGGGTGCTGAAGTTAGAGATAACAAAACTGGAAGGAGACATGTTGTTAACACTGAATTGCATGATTGCACTTGCCTCGAGTGGTAACACACTGGTAAACCATGTGAGCATGCCATTCTCTTCTTAGCATCCCAACCGAAGATAAACATGCACCCATATTTGCATGAATATTATTCGGTAGCAAGATTCAAAGCTGCATATGCTACTCCAATTCCAGCACTTACAGATCAGTCTCAGTGGCCTGAGTGGACATTGAATTTTCCATGTGTCCTCCCTTGACGAAAAGAAAGGCTGGCAGGCCTAAACAGAGTAGATTCAAGGCATGGTTTGATAAAGGTGGGAATAGGAAGAAGGGAAAGAAAGATGGAAAGCCAAAAAGGGCCCAAAAAGGTAACAAAAACAGATGCAAGTTGTGCCAGGAACTTGGGCACAAAGTGGGATCTGTCAAATGCCGTTACACTCCTGATAAGCCAAAGTATGTTCTTGTTTATTTGTCTATGTTTTGATTTGGTGCTTTTTTCCAATTACTATATCTATAACATTTTCCCAATGGCCAGGAGGAAGCGAGCAAGTCAGCCCCTTGTTGTTGAACAGTGTTGGCCAACAAAAAAAGCAAGAGTCAATGGCGGTAGAAAGAAAAGAAGTGTGCCTGAGCCTGAGCAGACTGAAGAAAATCCTGCTGCAGTCAACATTCAGACTGAAGAAACTGCTCTCGAGGTTGAAACTGAACCTGAGCGTGTCGAGGTTCAGACTGAAGAAACCCATGTTGAGGTACACACCGAAGAAACTAAAACTGCTGTCAACATTGAGACTGAAGACACTGATCACGAGGGTGTTGGCGAGGTGTTGAAAAGACCAGTGAAGAAAACCAAGATGATCAGTGAACTTGTGTGTGTAGTAGAACCAAAAACAAGAAGTGCTAAGGCGAAGAAGGGCACGCACGTGGTAGGAGAGGTAGAACAGAGAACAGTTTGAAAATTTGGGGCATGTAATAATATTTGTAACTTGGTGCGTACTGGTAGTCACTATGTATCCCCGTATTTCTATTCGAACTTGTTTGTTGGTACCTTGTCTAAACCAGCCAAATAAAATTCAAATTTGGGCTCAAATTTGAATTAGGGATGGAGTATTGATGTTTTAATGCTATCTAAAGTACCTCAACTGAAATATGTTTGCTTGCTGATCATTCCGAGCCCTTTTGGTAAGTTGAACTCATAGTCATGAAAAGTGTGTCTTAAATGACCTCCAAAGGTAGGGTAAACGGCCTCATATTTAAGCAAGTTTTTTTGGCACCTTGTCTAAACCAGCCAAATAATTTTCTACACATCTATTCTACCTATGTAGTGTAAATCTAAAGTCTCACTATTTATTGAATTAATTTTCTATTATTTTCCTTTTTTTTTGAAAAAACAAGGTTTAATAGAAAATTATATATAAAACAAGTTTAAAACATGAAAATGAGAAAAGTAAGTTAAGATCTTTTTTAGTCAATCCAAAATGAAGTTTTGGTGAGGTTTTCACACTTTTCATTTTCAAAACCCCACCTACTCTCGGGTGCCCACTACTCTCTCCCTTGAACTCCATACTACATTGTTCGAGGAATGACAATTTTGTGAAGGATTTTTCGTAAAAATGTATGTAAACCATATTTATATTTTTTTCTCGTTACTATACGACATAATAAGACTATGTGCGCAAGTTTTATATTTTTTTGATTTTTTTTGAATTAGTTATGCTCAACCCTAATCAGTCAAAACCCCTCAAAACCCCTCTCAAAACCCCTCAAAACCCCGCACACTACCGGGTCGTCGATCGTTGCGCGTGGACGGTTGAGATCAGGCGCTAGGGTTAGCTACAGTGTGCATCGATCCGCATGAGACGCGCTGATTGGTTGAATCAGTGTGCATCGATCCGCATGAGACGCGCTGATTGGTTGAATCGGTGGGGTTTGGATCAGCCTCTCTCGTTGGGGCATCAGGACCGTTCATTTGAATCCAACGGCAAGAGTTGACGCGGTGCATGGACCAAGCCTACGCAGTGCCCTTTCCATCGTTGCATGCGTGCCCGTGCCTACCCACAGCATGCATGCCCACCCGCAGAACTGCGCCCGTGCGTTGCATGCATGCCCTCGACGTAGCCCTGCTCCGCCACCCCTATTGACGCAGTAAGCTGTCGCATGCCTACCATTAGAACCGATGCGTCGTCGCATCAAAGCATGCACCCGGCCACAATGCAGCAGCACGATGAAGACAACCAAAAAGCCAACGCTGCATGGCGTGCTGTACATGGCGTGCTCCTCTTTGAGGACACAATACTGGCATGGGGTATCGATGTGGGTATCGATGCAGTTCAAACGGCGTGCTGCCCGTTACAAGATGGGCAAATGAAGGCGTCCATTATTGTCACGTCTCCCATCGACCGAACATTGCCCTCTAGCCAGGCCCTAGCAAGATGTGCAAATTAATGGGCTACGGCATGAATGCACGGGCGGCACACGCAGAGAACCCGGGGCAGGCGTGTCCCCTTGACCCACGACGGCACAGACGCGTGCGTGAGCCCGTCCCCCTTGACCCGCGACCGGTGGCACAGAAGGATCGCAACCCGTTTCCCATGCTCGTGTACACACTTTCATGGGGCGCCACCAAACACCGCCCGCCCATTAATTCTACGGGGTGAAACCACGTCGCACTTGGGCTATTTAAGCCGGGCACTATCGTCTTCCTCTCCCTCCTCATCCACACCCCATCCTCTGCCTCCTCTGCCCTCCTTCTTCCTTCTTCTCCATCAAACCCGATCGAGCCCTCGAGCCACCCCGCCACCATGCAATACAATGGCCCCACCTACCGCTTCCCCCCAACCGTGCCAGAAAGGCTCTACCCGGCCGGAGTGTATGTAGAGAGAACCCTTAGGGTTTGGGCGATCTCGAGGTGGAGGGGCGCAAGGGAGTTAACGGAGTTCTTCCTTGCGGCCGGCTTCCGCCACCTCCCCCGCGGCTCTCCTCGGATGTACCATCTTGAGGAGGTCAACCACAACGGCGTTGTGGTTGGGCTCCTCGCCACGTTCACTAACCCTTTCGATGCTTTCCATCTCCTCGGGCGAGCGTATTGGGTTGGTTGTGAGTTCATAGCTTTCACAACCTACAATATCTTCACCGACTTCAACGGCATCTTCCCCAACAACGGCGTTATGCACACGCTCCCATACCCCATCAACAACGGGGAGGAGTGAAGGGCGGTGCCCGGAGGAGCGAGGTGGCCCCGGAGGAGGAGGAGAAGAAGAACCCGAAGAACCCGCGTTTGGTGCCCCCCTATCTATCTAGCTTGCTATAGATCTATCGTATTAGTTTTTTTAAGTTGTAATCGTTATGCTACTATTATTAAGTTTTATTAGTACTTTAAGTTGTAAGGCTATCATGGAGTTGTAAGGCTATCGTGGAACTATGGGTTGCAATCGTTATGCTTCTATATAATCGTTATGCTACTATATATATTGTGTGTTTCGTGCTATTATCTGTGGATTGCTATGGGTTGTTTTTGCTTATTATTCGTGTATTGCTATGGGTTGCTACGGGCCCGGGTTTCTACACCCCAATCACCACACACACCGTCTTCAAAATATTGGCCAAACCATGGACATGCAACTAGGAGCCCCATGCAAACCCACTATGGACATGTGTGCAACTAGGAAATGCAAACTAATTTACTTCGGGCACTTCATGCAAGCATGCAACTCATTTAGTTCATGGAACCGTAGACATGCATAAAAACAATTAACATTTAGTTT
This sequence comes from Triticum aestivum, assembly GCF_018294505.1. Classification (NCBI taxonomy): domain Eukaryota; kingdom Viridiplantae; phylum Streptophyta; class Magnoliopsida; order Poales; family Poaceae; genus Triticum; species Triticum aestivum. Next base: position 51,412,163 of record NC_057814.1, on the reverse strand, counting down.
TAGTGCATCAGAGAATGATCCATCACAAAATTTAGTGCAAAAGGCCAAAATAAAAACAAGTAACATTTTATTGGGCCCCATTTTATTTGCCGAAGTTAGAGGTGGGCTGGTGCCCCTACGCGGGTGGGCTGGTGCCCCTACGCGGGTGGGCTGGTCACGGCCCAACATCTATTCGGCAGCCCAATTTTGTTTTTTACTAGAAACTGAATTTGGGTGTGTACTCTGTTAACTGCAGAACAAAAACAGAGGAAATAGAGCATGAACACTGAATAATTTGTGTTCCAAATTGCTGCTTCAATTCAGATACATAACTTGGCATGGCGCACAGATCACATCCTCTACCCTGACAGGCCTAAATGCCCATTCTAATGACGGATGAACAACAAATAAAACAAAAACAGAGCAATGATACAACAATAGAATCCCCCTGCAATGATATTTGCTTGCTTCTGCAAATCGATCATCTGCATTAGATGTTTCTTGATCTTCTTCAGTTCCTCGGTCAGTTCGGACTCCGCATGCAGTTCAGCATTGCGCGCATACATCGCCATCGGCACGACTCTGCCCGCCCCTCCGCCCGAGCTCCCCGTATTCTCCACAACAATCGGCGGCACCCCGCCCAAATTGAGCTCCCAGGTTGCAGCCACGCTCGAATCAACGTAGCCCTCAAACTGAATCCTATCAACATATTCATCAATCCACTCGAAATGGTAACATTTCTTCAAGATCTGAAAAGAACAACATGAACCCTAAATCCCAAATTCGAGGAGAAAAAACAAAATATGGAGAAATCAGAGCAAAAGACAGCGAAAGAACGGGCTAAGAACTGAGATCTAACCTTGCCATCCCTTCCTGCCATTGGTTTGCTCAAGCATTTCACAAATTCCCGCCCAATATTGCCATTGTCATCCCTCTTAGTGACCAACCGTTTAAGAGGGTCTGGGCGTGGGCAGTCAGGGCACCTTGTGAGCAGGACTGGTCCATACTGTCGCCATTTTGAGTGCGTGACGGAGGGGGTAGACATTTGCGCTAGGTCGCCGGAGAAGAGAAAGATTGGGGAAAGGGGATGAATGGGCGGCGGCGGGCGGACGGGCACGGGCGCTCGTCTCTTCTAGCTGCGAGGAGGTGGGTCCCGCGAATAGACAAGTGGTGGGTCCCGCGCTTACGTGGATAAGTGGTGGGTCCAGCCCCCAACAGCTAACGAGGGCATCAGTTGAGTTTAACAGCCATGTCGTGCGTGGGCTATTTGCCTGCTCAAAATTGTCGCACCACAGCCATTCGCTCGAACAACGTCTCACTCTTGCCAATTCACCTCAAATGTGTCGCACAGGAGCTATTGGCCCATTGATGCTGCATGAATTGTCGGAAGTGTAGCGGTTATCTTCTAAGCTCGCTGTGGAATTTGTTGGTTTAGCCATTTGTCTTTTTCCTGCTATATTATAGTACTATTTTTTGTTATCCATCTTTAATCCCTCAGGCTTGGGACTCATTTATATTTAATGTTAAATGCCCATCGACAGTTTGATGATTTTTACAGAATGTTTCATCTACACCAACCTAGAGGTCTAAGGTAGTACTGTAATAACCTTGTCGTACTTATTGTTATTTTGCTTGCATGGTCAGTTGGGAGTACAACGTTCCCTCCAGAAAATAACGACATGTATCACCGCAGGTGTGGAGGTGTTGAACCAAGCTCTGGATAATCAAGCAGAAGTGTTGGCATGTAGGAATTACATATTCGCTCGCTGTGGCACTGACTATGTGTTATGTCTTTTGTTTACTTTCAGGTTCAACACAAGTTGTTAATTTTCATAGAGTTGAGCTCCAGTTTCAGATCAACATTCTCTGAATCTTCCTCACCATGGATTCAGCGTGCGGGTATCTGAATTTTATGCTGTCCAATTCACTCACCTTTGTTTTTATGGTTAAATTTTTATCACTTGATCCACTACCATTAACAAGTTGAGCTGGCCTCTTTGATTATGAGTAGCCGATAAAAGAAGTCCACCATCTTCATTGCTGACGTAAGTTATAAGACATGGAAGTTTATACCTCCTTTTCAGTTGAACTATTGTTATTTGTTACTGTATTTTTCAAGACATCCGTGTAAGTTATTCTGAACATTTTCCACCTCTATATGTTGAATCAAAGCTTCTAGAGAAACAAAGTTCAGTGATCTCTGTTATGTGAAGGTAGTTGGTGTTATATTTTTGTCACCATATTTTTTTCGAAAAGGAGGTTATCACCCGGCCTCTGCATCCAAAAGATGCATACGGCCCATATTTTTGTCACAATATATGATTTTGCTTTTGGAGACATAGAGCATCTTGTGGCAATTTGCCTGAAGAAACCAGTTTGGTTTTCCATTTATTGGGCATTTCTTGAAAAGCAACTGCATTGCAGGGATCCCAACCGAGGTGCTGTATACTGTTGCTCTTGGTATTTGGCACATGCATTCATCAGAGGTAGGTTGCCCTAATGATGAGTGTACAACGAATGATCTTTGGAGATCAATTGGCGATCAGATATTCTGAAAGAAAATTGATATATCATTACTGTTTGTGACATAAAGATACCAAATCTCTAAGAAAATACCAGTGTTACAGGCTAAGTATAAGGGCAACGAAACGTTAGCGTGAACATCTACAGATTCTGAAACTGTCGTCTGTTATCATGCTTTGCAGATAGTGCAGATTTTCAGAGACCGCTGAAATCCACGACTTGCTGGCGAGTGCTTCGTTTTTTTTACTTTCAAGTTACCTTCTTGGTTTGGCAATCTGATATTTATCCCCGTAGGCTTATGTTGGCCATACTATTTTACACAGATTGGTCTGCCAGCGATTAGGACATAAAGTTTGTATGTCATTTTTCCATACTTGAGACATGGAATGTTTTTATTTCGTCCAGGTGGAAGATGATCGTCGTTACATGAGAAGAACGTAAAAAGGTAACTGATCTTTCCGTTTCTTACAGATAGCAGCATAATATTCCTATAAACGAAACAAAAAATTACATAAGGAAATTAACAGTAAGTTCACACTAAAGAAGTGGGTCTCGAGTATGCCTCCTGTCAATATTTCACGTAAGCCAACTTAGCCTGGCAATGAATAATGGATTACCATCAACATGGATATTTTTCTGAAAGATCACCCTAGCCGGCCCATGCGATAAAGTCCTACCTTTTAATCATTTCATTTACATTGTTTTGAAGAAAACAATTTATTTGAGAACCTTTGGTTATACAAAAAATTACATCATAACATATCAATAGGGCGTGGCTACAACTACTACACACTTAAGTGGTGAAGGAAAGGCTTTTTACAACAACAAAAAAAGCATGAACCAAGCAATGGCAGTTCAACATGGCTCGCCAGCAAGTATGTACCCAGCAAAATGAATTTGCGAGACAAACAATGATCTTGGTGAAAATATGCAACATTTCCTCAATGTGGTACCTAATGTACCCCCAACATTCTCACAGCAAGGATCCCATCGTTACATACACAGGAGCAAAGCCACCCGTTGGACGGGTATATGAATTTGCAAAAGCCATTTACCACTTCATTACACGCACTAATCCTGCAGGGACTACACTAGGATGATTTAACTAGGGTGGTCTGCAATCATTTATTTTCATGCAGTTGCATCGCCCTATACGATATGTTCCATAGAACGGACTGTATATGGTGCCAATAAGTAGACCTTATTAGTAATGTATCAGCGTGTACCTTTCCGTTCATCAATACGTATCATGTATAGCTGCAATAAATGTACCCCTTTTCTGTCTTTTATTGATGGACTCATCGTATATACTATTTCTGTGTTCTAACCATGGACGATTCTATCGTTACAAATATGACAATGCCCTTTATGACCTGTATAAATACAATATATCGACGGGTGCGGCGTGCCGCCGCACGGGCTATGCTAGTTTAGAAACGAAGATTGGAAGAAATTTAGGGAGTTTTAAGTTGCAAAGGTTTTTAAGGGTTATGCGTCAGTGCACCCCTCCTTTATTAGATCAACTGTTGAGAGGAACTTCACAACGTGCTTTTTTTGTAAGAAAACTTCCGATCTATTCATTTTTAATTATGGCAGTACAACGAACACCAGAAATAATAAAAATTACATCTAGATCCGTAGACCACCTAGCAATAATGTGCTTAAAAAAGTTCCGCATCGTGAGAATAATGCTAGAGCTGCATGGATAACTTACGGGTTTAACGGATTAACTAATCATAGACCAATAGGACTGGAGATTAGAGGAGGGAGGGCCCCACCCTGGCTGAAATTTGGGATGGGCGGGGGGATTAGTTAGAAGGGTTCCGTAAAACGCCCGTAATAGGTCTGTATGTTTAGGATTATTCTTTTTGTGACGCATAAGAATAGAAATTCAACACACGGTAGTGTTTTTGGTAGGAGCCACGCACACCATGTGTTTTAGTTCTATATATGGGCTGGATGTGAGTTCGTTCTCACCTAAGGATATGCAGAATAGTTTAGAAAGACACCTGTAATACTTTGTCATATCACACACATGATACCGCTCTCCTGTAATTAGTTTATTTTTAGAAACCACCATTTGTGAGTGTAATTTACAGTCGCATGGCCGTAAGCTGTCTATAAATCCCATGACCCCCGCTGTCGCCAAACAGTTGGGCGGCACGCCAGTCAAGGGCTACACTTCCATGTACCCCTAATAGCATACGCCTCGCACACCTGCTGTTGATCGCCGCTATTCCGGGAGCGGCTGGTTCGGCGGCCGCTTTGGTCCCGCACGCCACCAGCTCGGTCATGCAGAGAGAAGATGGGGTGGCACCGCGAGGGAAGACCGTTGGAAAGAAGAATAGCGATGTACAATGGTGTGGCGGTGGCAGGAGATTCGTAAAGAGCCTTCAAGAGACAGGAGAGAACCGACAGGTGACATATAGGATCGAAAGAACCACTGGCGAACACAACGTGATAGGATTGGAAGAACCACTGGCAAACACAACATGAGGCAAAACAAAAACAAATCGGTCGGCTAGAAAACTACAATGGTCACATCCCCTAAACTACACGTGTGTTCCCCTCATAATTCGCCTAGAGGCCGAAAAAACCTCCGAAGGAAAAAGAGAAACCTCTGTTCCTCCTACAGGAAATAGAGGCCAAAAAATCTCCAGAAAAAGAGAAAACTCTATTCCTACCGGAAATAGAGGCTTTACCTTACGATCTTGTTAACAAAATTGAATTGGGAGCGCCCTGACTGGAGTACAATTAACAGCGGAATAAAGGTGTGGGACGAGTTGACCAAATGATAATGCTGCTACAACTAGCAGTAAGAGCCTCTCTAGCAATCCCTTAAAATCTCTTACCGTATAACCGTTTTACAGGATACCGCAAAACGTCTTTTTCTAGTTTTCACAGTATGATTTTGTTCGGGCGTAACAGATCCCGTAAAAATCCTTCATGGTCCCGGCAAAATTGCACACCCCCCCCCCCCCTCCCCCAAAAGCACCCGCTAAACTACAATTGGGTCATATCACGCATGGGGCGAGCTTGCGGGTGGTTGAGCTACTGTTGCGGCGGGGATCGAGGTTCAAGGCCATGGCGGGGCAACGGCGGTGGCGGGAAGATGCGGCGGATTCTCTATTTGGCCGGAATCGAGCTTGGGAGATGGCGGCAGCGACTGCGACGGAAGCGGTTGGGACTGAAATTTCCCTCCCGTCAAACCACGTGAGGGATAGAAGAAACTGTAAAAAGAGGGAGAAATCCTGAAAATATGGTGGACAAAATATACAGCTCCCCATATTTTTTTTACAGGACGGACCGTTTTACAAGACCTTGTCGGGACGATTGATCTTTCCGATCCTGTAAAACAGAGGTTATTTTGCGGGATGAGGTGATATACAGGATCTACTAGAGATGCTCTAAGCAGTTCAAAGAGAAAAATGGGTTCCGGATTATTATTTTTCTATACAAAGTTCAGCAAGGCGTTAACTTTCAGCAGTTCCACACCACAAGAAGCAGATGAAATGGCGAACCAACCTGTGGTTGGATGGTTAGAGGGACTGTGGTATCCCCAGCCCACCAGGGTTCAAGTCCTGGTGCTCGCATTTATTCCTGGATTTATTTCAGGATTTCCGGCGATGCGCATTCAGTGGGAGGAGACTTCCCATCGACGACGAGGTGCCTACGGTGACTTCGTAAATTTCAAGATGATATGCCGGCTCAGTCTTTCGGAGGTGCTCATAGGGGTAGGATGTGTGTGCGCGCGTTTATAGGGGTGAGTGTATGCGCGTGTATATGAGCGCTTGCGTCTGTACTGTGTTAAAAAAAAGCAGACAAAATGGGCCTGCATTTGGCAAGCCGGGTAACACTAGCATGCAAAGATCTCAATGAGATTTTGTTTATTTAACACAACATTCAGAGACAAGAGCCATATTGGCATATACAAAACGGCAAACCGACACAAGGCAGAACCAACGGGCCCACAACTCAGACCATCTCCAATAGATAATGTATTTTATATCAACAAAAAGTGGTTGATGTAATATCTACATAATCAAAAAGTGGTTTTACATAAAAAAAGGGAGCCAACTCCAACATGATGTATAATAGAGGATGAAAAACTAGTGGTCCAATAGATGATATATAAAACTAGTTGAACTACTACATCATTTCAAACATACCAAGTTCATTTGAAGCAAACATAGTTCTTGAAACATAATTAAACATAGTTCAAACTACTATATTGCACCAAACTACTACTACTCCGAGTCTACTTGAACTACATCAAACTAAAACTACTGATCGTCACTCTTGAACTGACCCCAGAACTCATCTTTGCTGGGGTCATCGCAGTCGTCGAGCTTCTCCTCCTCCTTTGAGTCATCCCAACATGACTAGTCAGACTCGACGGAGATCACCGTCGAGTGGCCAGCCTGGTCCTCCGTCACTGCCTTCTTTTTCTGCTTGACGGCACGCTTCCAATAGAACTCCTGCTCAGCTTGGACATACTCCGGATGCTCCCGCACGAACGCCGCTTCATTCATCGGTAGTAATGGTGATGCCCGTCTTCTTCTTCTCGTCCATATGTCGTATGTTAAGATTCTTCGACCCGATGAACTCTGCGTCCTCCCGGGTTTCGATCTCCGGTAAGTTCATCTCGTGCCTCGGCCGGCCGAAACGCCAAGTGGCGATGTCGTACGCACGTGCGGCCACCTCCAGGTACTTGAAGGTGCCGAGCCAGTAGCGATACCCGTTACACTAGAACTCGACATGAACTTCCCGGACAGTTTCTCCCACACCCCGAAGAAGCCGGTCTTGCTCTTAGAGACCTTATTCAGAGGCATGGCGGAGTTGAGGCGTGCAGCTTCCAAATCGAGAGATGGTGCGGCGACGGCCGAGCATGTGTGTCTTCCAAAGCGAGCGACAACGCGACGACGGAGAAGCTTCAAATCGCGCGGAGGAGCGGTGAAAAATCGGTGAACTCGTGCGATTTCGGGGCATGGGGCGGCGGATCCGGAGGCAGTGGGAGTGGGGAGGCTGGGTCTTCCAGCATCGGGGTCTGGTGAGCAGGCGGCATGGAGCGACGGGAGGTAGGGCGTTCTCGCGGTTGGGGTCGGGGGAAGGGGTGGGTGGCAGTTGGGCTTTGCGCGGTGCGGCCGCATTTTACATCTGGCGCGGCCAAGTGATGTATATTTGTATGACTTGGCGGTGCATTTTACATCTGGAGTAAACTCATATGTAATTTTGCATCTACATTATCTGTTGGAGCGACTTTTTTTAGCCTAAGTGATGTATATTTTTGTTAGTTTTAAACTTGCACCACCTATTGGAGATGCTCTCGGTGAGAGCATGAGCGGCTCAACCACGGGAGACCGCGCAAATCGACCACCAAAACTGTTGGCAAGCTTTGGAACCATCACAACTCCTCGACCTAAACCTTGCTAACCCTATTATTTCTTTACACGGGGGCTAAATGCGTTCTTCTGACCTCGAGATCAAATGCTCATGCTGTAAACAAAAAAAATTCACTACGAAAATATTATTTTTTGCCGAGTACAACTGTCTTTGCCAAGTTATCTTTCACGGGTTCTCGGTAACATGGCCTTTGCCAAGTAACTTGTCAAGTAGCATACTCGGCGAACAGTGGGACTCGGTAGAGGACAGCCGTTGTCCAGATCCTTTCGTGGTGGCGGGACAGACGAAGATGCATGGAAAAGATCAATCTCACTAACACAATGCAGCAGAAATGAAGACGTTGATGAAGACATGCTAAAATGGCATGATTCCTACATCAATTGTTGTCGAATGTGGATAATGCTGCACAAAGCACTCCCGAAGCATGAAATGAAGCAAAAGCCTCCCGAAATATGTCAGCGAGTCTATTTAAGCAAGTTTCAATTTCCGACGGAGAGAAATACATACTGGATCAAAGGGGCATGAAAAACATGCTAAAATTGCATGATTCCTACATAGAAGTTGTTGTAGGAGGTTAATAGTGCTACACATAGCACTCCCGACTCATCAACCGAAGGAAAAGCCTCCCAAAATATGTCAACGGGTTTATTAAATCAGGTTTCAGTTTCGGATGAAGAGAAAATCTACAGACTTGATCAAAGGGCACGAAAAATGTGCTAAAATGCATGATTCATGCTTATAAGATGTTGTAGGAGGTGAATATAGTGTTTCGTAGACCAATCCCAAAGTATGAAACATGGCATGGAGGCAATAATAAAGTGTTATTGTATTTCCATGTTCGTAATGTTTATATTTCTGTGCTATAGTTGCCATGGCCAGCCTCAAACATCGCCGCAGCTGTGTCATCACACACTCGGCCGAGGAAAGTGGGGGGGGGGGGGGGGGGGGGGGGGGGGAGCGGACGCATCCACGACCAGCATATCGCTTGCCAGTGACGGGTGGCCCGACCACGTCGGCGCCTCCCATCCCTCCAGGCTCCAGCCAACCTCCCTACCGGACACCCCCTGTGTCGCCCCACCACGGAGGCCGGCGCAGATTCGCGCGAGGCCACTGACGACCGTTGTCCACCGGCAAGGGAGACCATAGCACATTGTTAAAGTAACAAGGATGCTGACAATAATGATAACGCATTGTTGGCAAAACAATGGTGTTGGACAGACCCTACTTCTGAAATACTACGAGATCCAATCGTCACTTTGTTATCATTATTAATTAGTTTATTAGTTTATTACCATATCATGTGTTAACGTATCCTCGTGTCCATACAAGACATTTACTTTGGGGTTGCGAAATATCATTTGTAACTGGTGGTCATAAAGTAACTTTCGGGTATATCAGAAAGTATGACAAGGGACTCATAGTTCGGGGTGTCAAGAGAGAAATATAGAAAGGGATATAAAGAAGAGAGTGAGAGAGACCCGAAACATTTTCTCCTCGAGCAAACTTCCAGGCGGATGAGGGTTTCTCCGCCTCCTGCCGGTGCCACCATCGGTTTGCCTCGTCTCCTATGGCCTTATGTCATAATACGGTAAATTAAAAACATCCATAAACCAAAGTTTTAAAAATATAGACATGTCATGTAAAATGTATGATACAGTACAATATAGTACTATCACGTGAAACCACAGGCGCTGCAGAAAAGAAAGATAACCACACGCGCCGCATATGCCGACTGGTAGTACTACAAGATTAGATGAGATGGAAAGGCCATGCCACATGCGATACGAGTACGTACGTCTAGCCCTAGCCGGAGACCATGCAATGCAATGTGTGGACCAAAACGGGAAGATGTAACTGCAATCGAGAGCATCATATCATGTTCAGTTTCTCTTCGTTCTCTCGATGGATCGATCGCAATCTCGGTCATCATGGACACACAATTAAGAGTCGCTAAAGAAAAGAAAAGAAAAGATCTTGTTTGATTACTGCTGCCATTAATGAAAGATCTCCTTCCTATCCTGCATTGCTTGATTACTGTTGCATTGCTTCGCTCTGGCCTCGTGCTCTATATCTCTTCCGAATCCGTCCAGTAGATACTAACTGCTGTGTTCGTCCTCTTCCTATCCTGCCGATCAACAAGTGTAACGCACATGCGCAGCCCAAGCGAAGGCAACCGACCCAGGCTTGCACATATCTTCCTCTTGCTGTTCCAGCGGCATGCGTGCGTGTGCGTCTTGGTGACTTGGTGTACTCTACTACGTGGTGGTATAGCGGGAGACAGAATAGAGAGAGCGATATGGGGAGCGGCGGGTTGTTGTTGCCGACCGTGGTGATGCTGTTGCTCAACGTGTTGTCGGCGGTGATGGTGGCGCTGGTCAAGGTGGCCATGGCCGGCGGCCTCGACCCGCTCGTGCTCGTCACGCTGCAGCAGCTCGCCGCCGCCATCTTCCTCGGCCCCATCGCGCACTTCACAGAGGGGTGAGTGAGCCCACACGGCATCCATCCATTTCTATTGAATGAAGCAATATAGTACTACGTTAGATGTAGCCTTTCTCTCATCTTCGTGTTGATCGGTCTCATTTCATCCATCAGCAAGTCGAGGCCCAAGATGACGCTCGAGATCTTCGCCTACCTCTTCGTCAGCGCCGCGCTCGGGTACACTCTTTTCCTTCATTGATCAAATCAACAACGGTTGCATCATATACACGTCTTCAACGTTTTTCATTCCTTGTTCGTGTACACGATCTTGCGTGGTGGCAGGGCGGCGATGAGGCAGTACATGGTCTTCGTGGGGCTGCGCTACACCACGGCGACCTTCGTCAGCGCCTTCTCCAACATCGCGCCCGTGCTCACCTTCGTGCTCGCCGTCGCCACCCGCTCCGAGTCGCTCCACCTCAGGGCCGCCACCGGTGCCGCCAAGCTCGCCGGCACGCTCGTCTCGCTCGCCGGCGCCATGCTGCTCACCTTCTACAGAGGCGTGGCCCTCACCCACCCCAACAGCGCCCACCAGCTCCACCGCTCCCCTTCATCCCCGCCGTCGCCAGGAGCGGACTCCGGCAGGCAGTGGACGCTGGGCACGGTGGCGATCCTCGGCAACTGCGTCTGCCTCGCCTGCTGGTACCTGCTCCAGGGCAGGATCGCCAGGAAGTACCCCTACGTCTACTCCTGCAACGCCTTCCTGTCCACCTTCAGCTTCCTCCAGGTCGCTGTCGTCGGCCTCTGCGTGAAGCGCAACCTCGCCGCCTGGATCATCACCAACAGGTTCCAGATCCTCACGATCCTCTACTCCGTAAGCTTCTGAATTGCTTGCGACGGTATGCCGCTGATCGTCTTAATTGATTAATTGTGCCTGAACTGGATGAGTTCAGGGCGTGGTGGCGACGGGCGTGTCCTTCGTGCTGCTGACGTGGTGCATCCAGAAGCGGGGGGCTGTGTTCGTCGCCGCCTTCGTCCCGGTGTCGCAGGTCATCGTCTGCATCATGGACGTCACCGTCCTGCATGAACCGCTCTACCTTGGAAGGTACAAACATACATACTGCTTACCCATGGCATGGTTGGCATCTGAAACTTATGCTTTGCAAACGTGTATGCATGCATGCAGTGTGGTGGGATCTGTGATTGTGATAGGTGGCCTGTATCTTCTGCTGTGGGGCAAGAGGCAGGAGGCCTTGCAGCAGCAGCCAGAAGTTGCTAAAGATGACCAAGAACAGCAGCAGCAGCAGCGGCAGCAAGTGCAGTCGCAGCCATGACTGAAGATTGAAAGACTCCATTGCGTGATGTGTTAACAAGTGCAGTAAATATGTTATCCAATAGTCTTTCCATATTCTAGTAATTATTAAGACCACCATTCTGGTGCAAATTAGGCTTCAGGATGCTATCATTCAAGAAGCTGTTTAGGCTCTAATCCAAACAACAGTAGGGTGACAATATGTACAGTATTGCCATGTTTCTGGAGAAGTGTATTTTGTGGGGACATGTATGTAATATTTTCACTTAAATTCTATTTATATATACATGTAATTTTTGGAGTAAAAGACTCTTGATTTTTTTTTGGCAACAATGAATAGTTTTTTTATTTTATTTTTAGTGAACCAGCTCACGGCAGAGGAGTAGTAGTGTACTATATATGTAACTTTAAATAGCCGATACAAGTTACAACAAAATATGGGAAATACGGCTTTATCATACATCTTGATCGCACGAGTAGGCGTGCGCACAGTGCAACAGAAAGTGTTGAGAATAAAAGTCCAAGAATTAGTAGACTTCAACATTCCATTGCTCGGACATCTTTAGTTGCTTCTGTAATCCAACTAATTCCTAGCATTGCAACAAATCTAAAATTCTGTACAACTTGCAATTATTGAATTAAACTGCTTTTAAAAGATTGGATAAACACAAATTCATAACCATATAATGTAGTAATATTTGTAGAAATTTTGTATGGTCAGTGTAAGTTATCATGTGACGATAATTAGAAAATATGGCGTGATGGTTGCTGAATACAATAGATTTGAATTAGGGGGTTTAATAACCTATTCTCTCCCTCTATTAATCCCCATATATAATATAAGATACAGTGTATGTGTATGTGTATAGCTGGCCAAACGGGCCGGGCCAATCAGGCCAGCCCACGAACATGCCGGCACGGCCCGCCAAGGGCCAGGCACGGCACGGGCTAAACGGGTCGTGCCCGGCACGCGGCACGCCCTGGGCCATGCTTGGGCTGCTAAGCTGAGCACGCGGGCCGACACGGCATCTTTTTTATATTTTTTTTATATATCTCTATATGGCCTAATACTAACCCACTAGGAAAAAATAGGCCCAAAACGCCCGGTAGGCCAAACAGTAGGCGGGCCAGCCCGATTACTACCTGGGCCTTGCCAGCATGGCATGGCCCGTATAATAATCATGCCCTTGCGGGCCGTGCCCGTGCCAGGCACGATTACAATGGGCTGGGCCGGGCCGGGCCGGGCCATGCGGCCAGCTGTGTGTGTGTGTATATGTGTGAGAGAAATCAACATCGGCTGGCAAGCAATATTGTGGGCTTGCTACCTCCTTGCTGGGCTCGTTGTCGTTTCATGGGCCTGAGTTGTGGGCTTTGTGATGCCTTTATCCCTAACATTTTCCTATCTTGGTCTCCCTTTACAAGGAGCATAATTTAAATGTTCTCCTGCCACGTACGGCCATGCCCATTTTGGCAGTCTCCATTGCAAGATTGGAAAACAACATCAAAATTTAAAGCAAGGGCGATATAAGTAGAAAAATACCTTCTTATGAGAACGTGCAGGAGCGTGTAGTACTTTTTTTGCGGAGGCAGGAGCGTGGAGTACGACAATGGATGCACACCCGAATGTATTGGTCGGTACATAAATCGTGTTTTGGACATGTATTCCGTGTGTACATGCTGCATTTCCCCGATCGGTTGATCGATCATCCAACTTTGCTCTCATCTTTTTCTGTTTCATTTTCAGTGGTAGTACGTTTTCTCTTTTCTTGTTTACGTTTTCCTTTCTAGGTACCTGCATGCGCGCTGGGAACTGTATTGGGGGAAAGTATCAGGTGATACTAGTATTTACATGATACTGTGATACCAACTAAATTAAAATTTAAACATGTCAAAAAATTCTAAAAAAAATCATTGATGTTCACAATACATATGTCGACAACTCCTAAAATATTCAGATCAAAATTCAAATACACAGGCAAAAACAATAAAAATGCAAATTCACCATGAATGGTGTCAAAAGGGACAAAACTGGAATATGAGTTGGGCGGACGAGACAGTGGAGAGTTGGCCCCATTGCAGGGAGCTCCTATAGGACGTATTCTGCGTCGAATGGAGCACGCGCCGCACAGGGTGATGCACGACTGGACCGGCCCACTGGAGCTGAATCGCGTTGAAAGCAAAACCGCGCGACGCTAAAAATCCCGAAAAATAAAGCAACGTGAGGATTCGAACTTAAGCATTCGATTTATACCTCATGAAGCTAACCACGTCAGCTTACAATTTTGTATAGAGCGAACTTTTAAGAACATAAAGTAGCGGAAGATTTGAAACATTTATGATTTTTTTATATTTCTTTGAACTAACGAACAATTTTGAGATTCTCATTCTTTCTGAAAACACAAACAATTTTAAAAAACGTGAACAATTTCGTAATTCCAAACATATTTAAAAAACAGGAAGAAATGGTGAAGAAACTTTGAAATCCTGAAAATTATGAACATTTTTCAAAAACATGGATTTTTTGAAATAACAACACTTTTATGAAAAAAGTGAACAAAAACGAAAAATAATTTAAAAAGTGAACAATTTATGAAAGTTAAACATTTTTCGAGCAGGTCAAGTTTTTGAATTGTTTTGAAAAAGTGAAGAATTTTTAAAGTTATTAACTCATTATCAATAACGTGAACATTTTTTGAATTTGGGAACAAATTTTAAAACCATAAACAGTTTTTGAATTTGAGAACAAATTTTGTAACCGCGAACTATTTTTAAAATCCAAACAAAATTTTCAAAACCCGAACATTTTTAGAAAAAATTGTTTTTTGGTTTATACTTTTTTGAAATGAAACAAAAAAGAGAAGAAAAAAGGAAAAAGAAAAACAAAAACAAAAAAGGGAAAACACGAACATTTTTTAAAAAGGGAACGTTTTTCATTTCCCAGAACATTTTGGAAAACACGACCATATTTTTTAAAAAATGAACGTTTTGTAAAAGTGAGAACAATTTTTTTAAGTTTACGAACAATTCTTGATACATGAACTTTTCTCAAAAAAAACTTGAAAAATAAGAAAGAAACGAAAAAAGGAAACCGAGAAGGAAAAGAAAAGAGGAAATAAAGTAGAAAAATAAACCCAAAAACGTAAAAAAAGAGAAAAAACCAAAAATAAAGAAAAAAGCGGTTTAGAGAACCTTCTAGAAGGTTCCCAAACCCAGAAAAAATCGGCTGGGAAACTATAGAAGATTCCCAAAACCGGAAACGCGAACACAGTAAATGGGCCAGCCCAGTTCACCCTTCGATCGCCAGCTCTTCTTATGCGAAGCCTCGACAGCTTGACGCAGAGAGCCTCAAATAGGATATTCCCCCATTGCATTCACATATGTTCGTAGTTCGCTTTAACTCTGGGCTGGGTTGCTAGCTATTCTGCAGACGCAGGCGAAGATAGATGGGTTTGGCCTAATAGGTTCAAGGTTTAGGTTTTATTTCTATTTCTACACAACCAGACTGAGTTTTAAATATTATATATGAAACTTTTTTCTAAAAGTCTATAAAAGCCACATTATATCAAAATAACTACACTGTAAAAAATTATTTCCAGACTAGAAACGGTTCCATAAATATTATTTACTTTGCAAATAACTCATTTAGGCATTTATAAATTCTGTAAAATTAATTCTAGGATTTAATAAATAATAAAAATGGTTTTAAAATATCCCAAATTGCAAGGGTACTATTTAGGATAAGTCCTTTCATCTCCTCTCTTTATTCACCATATTTGAGATTTTTGTTCCATTCTCTCTCTCTCTCTCTCTCTCTCTCTCTCTCTATCTCTCTCTCTCTCTCTCTCTATCTCTCTCTCTCTCTCTCTCTTAAGATGGTTAGAAAAATATTTCATGCAAATATTTCTGGTCAAAGTCATGCATCAAAGACCGTATGAAATTAAGTGCGCCTTATATTTTGGGAAGGAGGGAGTACTACTCTCTGCTACCACTCACTCAAACCTTCTAATCGCCTTTGTTATCTTTGCCCGTCCCTCGGTGAGTTTTTGCAAGGAGCGTAACTTAAATGGTATGCTTTGCTTCTACTGAAAAAAAGAAGAAGAAATGTTCTGCTGCCACGTCGTCTGTATGAGCTAGTAACCTAGCTGGCCAATGGAAATGGATGTAGTACCACTGCAGGCATGCAGCTCAGCCCCGAGCCCCAAACTGGGCGTGGCCGGTGCGGTGCCATGCCCATCTTGGCAATTGGCATTCTCCATTGCAAGATTGGAAACACCATTAAAATTCAGCTCAGTAGTGTAGCAGCTGCACGTACAGCCTAGCCGGGTTAACGTGCGCGATGCCTGGAATAGTGCTACATATACTAGTACTAATTGACGAACACAGCATATATAGTCATCAGCCGTCCAACTTTGGTCTGATATTTTCTTTTCGAATGGTACCTTCCTCTCATCTGAGTGAGAGAGAAAGTACAGCTCTGCATATATAGCCCAGCACATATATTTAAGCCCGGTTTTTCTTTTCTTGTTTGTTTTTTTTCCTTTCCTGGCACCTGCATATTGAAGTAGGCACCTCCTGCTTTGGGAAACGCTGCTCTGCCCTGGTCTTGATGGAAAATCAGACCAATTTTACACGGTTGTTGAGATAAAACTAGCATGTGAGATGGGGTGGATGACTCATCCACCCCTTGCATTGCATATATGATCGTTTGCAACTGCGCTGCGCGAATGCAGAATTAGTTTTTTTAAGGCAAGAATGCAGAATTAGATGAGCAGGCTATAACATTTGACGGAGTTTTTTTTAGGTGTATATGTTTTTGTTAGCACAAATCGAGGAGTATACATTTGATTGAGCGATGGAGGCCAAACCGGGAAGGTGGCCATGTTCCATAGGAAAATTAGAACATTAGCCGTGGGAAAAAATCCTGTGATGTGAACCAAATGACATCTCTTTTTCCTATCCTACTCGTAGGATTTGAGATACATGACACCACATTTCGTACAAGTTTTCCATTTCTAAGATATTTCTATCCTATGAGCTAATGGAGGCGTAAGACCTGTTAATGCCTATGATATAGTAATTCCATATGAGGACGACACGTACTACTATTCTTTGCACGGCACATGCTTAAGTTCTTCAACCACCACACAGATCCCTACATACATAGACGATTTCACGTGGTACGCACAGCTTCTTCCGCGTCTAAATCAGAAGAGAAGCACACTCCCAGTAGGTAGCAGCACATCACTTTCACCGGTACATTCCATGCATGGCCACTCACGGGACCATTTCCCTTGCGGGTGTTTCCGGTTCGTTCTATCCCCACGTCCGCCCGCTGGAATGATGTTATCAAAGAAGTATACATGCATTGCTCCAATCAGGGCCATATTTTCTCGTTCAACAGTAGCTTTCGCGGCAAAGAACGAAGCTAATCTTGCCGAGGGAAAAACGCCAAAGGGAAGCAGCCATGGAGCCACAACTGAAGCCAGCAGCCAGTGGCACACATTGCTCTCCCGCACATGCATGGCCTCCGTTACTTTGCTCAATCATTTGGCATGGAATCGCGAAGGCATCGCTGCTTCTGCAGAGTGCAACTGCAAGTTGCTCGGCAGCAAAGAGGTCCAGAGAGTGCTGGTGTTCTAGAAAAGCAGTTGGTGTGAACTGAGATCTTTCGCGAATAATTTGCCCGTAGTACCTTACTTATCTGTCAATTCAAGCATGGTCCGGATGCAAATATTACATGGTTAAAAAAATACCAAATTTAATTAAACTTTGAAAGAGCAAACGTTAGATGCATGCATCCATAGCGGTCACTTTGTGGACCATGGTTTACGATTCATAATTGTTCAGGATATTCTGAATCCAGCCAGACCAAGCAAATGGAAGCCGAAAGGAGCAGTGAGATATAGGAGGGAATCAATCACTTGTCTCTGACGACAGGAAGGAAGCACTTGTCTCTGAACTTAGCGCGCCAAGAGGAAGATGCCGGCCTTGAGGCTGGCTTATGACTCTCTTCATTCCTGCTAAAGCTAAACGTACAGGAGGCATGGGGAATGCAGCGTTCATCATGAAATGTGCTTTTCAGAATCCATTGAGGATGTTGTGGCTTTTTTTGAAATAGACGCAGGAGAGCTGCGTATTTCGATTGATTAGAAGAAGCGGTAAAGAAACCGATGCTCGGTTAATTAAGGGAAACCGAGCTAAAACCTTTACAAAGAGCACACCACACCTAGGCAAGGGCACAACAGGACATACAGGAAACGCCTAGAGGCCAAAAAGACCGCCACGAGCATGTAAGACGACATCACCGTCGCCGGAGAGAAACGACATTTCCGACGAAAGAGGAGCGAACATGTGCCTCTCCGATCCCGAGAGGGCGCCCAACCTGACTCGCCAGGCGCTGCAAGCATGTCGTGTGCGCTCCAAGTGCCCACCACCATCGCCCCCGACGGACATGTCACCGAGGGGAGCTCCTGCCGCACTCCTGCCGACCAACGACCAGCCCAGACGGATGCACCACCAATGGCACCAAGCACACCAAAACACTGCCCGCTTCAGATCCACCGCGCCACCACTACCAAGTGCTCCCGGCATCCAACTTGACTCCAAGGCAATGCTTTCAACAAAGTAATGACGCCAATGGCGCCACCATTACACACGGTTTTCACCGGGAGACAAGAACTCGAAGCAGGGAGAGGCGTCGGATCCCCTCGATGGCGCCTCCAACAAGGCAAAATCACACCTGAAGGCATCATTTGACACCAGCCCAGACCGAAGTCGAGCATGACTTTCGTCAGGGAGCCGAGCACCTATGCCGGAGACGGCGTCTCCAACACACCACCACCAAACCGGAGCAGCAGACGCCACCTGCTACACCGCCCAAGAACCAGCCGAAGCGCCGCCGGCGCGCAAGCCAGAGCAACCCGAAGGCCGTGCCCCGACCATGCCACCGCGGACCACCATCCCCACAAGGTGCCACCAAGCAACCCGACTGCAGACAGTCGCAGGCCGACCCACCTTCGGGCCTCCGGTCGCCAAATTCCGGATCCGGCCGCTCCAGGCCAGAGGCCGCCCGCCGCCCCATCGATCTGGTCCACCTCCAGATCCACCACGCCCGCAGCACCGACGACATCCCAAGATCACGCCGGAGGAGAGAAGCAGGGCCGCTGGCGAGCGCCCGGGCCACCACCACCCTCGCCGGACCAGATCTGGGCAGGGGACGCCCCGAACCGTCGCGAGCAGGCATCACGGGCGGCCACCACGCTGCCACCGCAGTCGTAGCGGCGGCGCCACCGTCGAGAGCCCCTGGGCGCCGCCGCCCCAGCTTCCTGGCACGGAGCCCTGCCATGACACCGCTGCCCGCAGCTCCATGCCTCCGCCGCGTCGCCGCGTAGATCTGGAGGACATCTCGCTGCAGCCCGGCACCTCGCGCCCGTGCCCCGCGCCCAAAGCTGCCCTGCCGCCACCTTCCTTGGGCCAGCCCGAGCTTCGCTGGGATGAGCCCTCCGGCGGCGGCGGGACGAGAGGAGGAGGGGAAGAGAGCTGTGGCGGCTAGGGTTCGCTAGTAGAAAACAGGGCTTAGGTCATAGGGCAGTTTTCACATTAGCCCTGGTTCAGTCACGAACCGGGACTAATGTGAGCATTGGTCCCGGTTCGTGCGGCCAGGGGCCTGGGCCTCGTGGGGGCATTGGTCCCGGTTCGTCCGGACCCTTTGGTCCCGGTTGGTGGGACAAACCGGGACCAATGGGCCACGCTCCTGGCCCACCACCCTTTAGTCCCGGTTCATACCACAAACCGGGACTAAAGGGCTGGTCCTAGTTGCGGCCAGTGTTTAGTCCCACCTCGCCAACCGAAGGGCGCTCACACCAGTTTATAAGCCCGTCCGTCTATGCCTTGTTGAGCTTCTCTTAAAGTGAAAATAGATGCCCTTATACAGGGAATTTCACCTAAATTCACAGTAAATCGAAATTTACAGTGAATTTAGGTTTAATTTTCTCTATAAGCGCATCTATGTTCATTTTTTATATTTATAAAATAAATAAACCTTAATAAAATAAATAAAACTAAATAAACCTTAATAAAATAAAATAAAATAAACTATAGTAACTACAATAAATAAACCTTAATAAATTAAGTAAAAATAGCAGCAGTAAAATAAATAAAAATAGCAGCAATAAAATAATTAAAGTAAAATACATAAGTAATTAGAAAAAAATAAATAAGTTTTTTGTTGTAAGTAGAAACAAAACAAAACAAATAAAGCAAAAGAGAAAAAAAACACGTCCCTCCCTGCCTTGTTGAGCTCCTCTCAAAATGAAAATAGATGCCCTTATACAGGGAATTTGGCCTAAATTCAGAGTGAGTTTCTCTGAAATTGATAGAAATTTATTATGAATTTAGGTTGAATTTTCTCTATAAGCGCATCTATGCTCATTTTTTATGTTGGGTTGGCGATCTTTACAGACTTTTTGTGTGTTGAATATGCACCATTCAAAATCAGTCTCTGCTTTGAATGGTGCATTTTGAACACACAAAAAGTCAGGAGTTCAAATAAGTTTTAAAAAATGAAATCCCTTTGTAACAGACGAGTTTCCGTATGAAATCCTGATACTTTGAAAGAGATTGTCCGTTTTGTACACGAAATGCATCCAGTTTTTGCCGTAACCCTCTCAACTTTCTTGCACATGCTATGTGGATGAAATGATGATACCATGCAAACTTTCAACCTTTTCAGAGTTCATTTGAAATGCTTTTCAATTTTAGGGTCTTATAGCTCAAAATAATTAGTAAATGCATGAAAAATAACAAATGAAGTCAGAAAGGATTGAAAAATGATGATGTGGCTTTGAATGGTGCATTTTGAACACACAAAAAGTCAGGAGTTCAAATAAGTTTTAAAAAATGAAATCCCTTTGTAACAGACGAGTTTCCGGATGAAATCCTGATACTTTGAAAGAGATTGTCCGTTTTGTACACGAAGTGCATCCAGTTTTTGCCGTAACCCTCTCAACTTTCTTGCACATGCTATGTGGATGAAATGATGATACCATGCCAACTTTCAACCTTTTCAGAGTTCATTTGAAATGCTTTTCAATTTTAGGGTCTTATAGCTCAAAATAATTAGTAAATGCATGAAAAATAACAAATGAAGTCAGAAAGGATTGAAAAATGATGATGTGGCTTTGAATGGTGCATTTTGAACACACAAAAAGTCAGGAGTTCAAATAAGTTTTAAAAAATGAAATCCCTTTGTAACAGACGAGTTTCCGTATGAAATCCTGATACTTTGAAAGAGATTGTCCGTTTTGTACACGAAGTGCATCCAGTTTTTGCCGTAACCCTCTCAACTTTCTTGCACATGCTATGTGGATGAAATGATGATACCATGCAAACTTTCAACCTTTTCAGAGTTCATTTGAAATGCTTTTCAATTTTAGGGTCTTATAGCTCAAAATAATTAGTAAATGCATGAAAAATAACAAATGAAGTCAGAAAGGATTGAAAAATGATGATGTGGCTTTGAATGGTGCATTTTGAACACACAAAAAGTCAGGAGTTCAAATAAGTTTTAAAAAATGAAATCCCTTTGTAACAGACGAGTTTCCGGATGAAATCCTGATACTTTGAAAGAGATTGTCCGTTTTGTACACGAAGTGCATCCAGTTTTTGCCGTAACCCTCTCAACTTTCTTGCACATGCTATGTGGATGAAATGATGATACCATGCCAACTTTCAACCTTTTCAGAGTTCATTTGAAATGCTTTTCAATTTTAGGGTCTTATAGCTCAAAATAATTAGTAAATGCATGAAAAATAACAAATGAAGTCAGAAAGGATTGAAAAATGATGATGTGGCTTTGAATGGTGCATTTTGAACACACAAAAAGTCAGGAGTTCAAATAAGTATTAAAAAATGAAATCCCTTTGTAACAGACGAGTTTCCGGATGAAATCCTGATACTTTGAAAGAGATTGTCCGTTTTGTACACGAAGTGCATCCAGTTTTTGCCGTAACCCTCTCAACTTTCTTGCACATGCTATGTGGATGAAATGATGATACCATGCCAACTTTCAACCTTTTCAGAGTTCATTTGAAATGCTTTTCAATTTTAGGGTCTTATAGCTCAAAATAATTAGTAAATGCATGAAAAATAACAAATGAAGTCAGAAAGGATTGAAAAATGATGATGTGGCTTTGAATGGTGCATTTTGAACACACAAAAAGTCAGGAGTTCAAATAAGTTTTAAAAAATGAAATCCCTTTGTAACAGACGAGTTTCCGTATGAAATCCTGATACTTTGAAAGAGATTGTCCGTTTTGTACACGAAGTGCATCCAGTTTTTGCCGTAACCCTCTCAACTTTCTTGCACATGCTATGTGGATGAAATGATGATACCATGCCAACTTTCAACCTTTTCAGAGTTCATTTGAAATGCTTTTCAATTTTAGGGTCTTATAGCTCAAAATAATTAGTAAATGCATGAAAAATAACAAATGAAGTCAGAAAGGATTGAAAAATGATGATGTGGCTTTGAATGGTGCATTTTGAACACACAAAAAGTCAGGAGTTCAAATAAGTTTTAAAAAATGAAATCCCTTTGTAACAGACGAGTTTCCGGATGAAATCCTGATACTTTGAAAGAGATTGTCCGTTTTGTACACGAAGTGCATCCAGTTTTTGCCGTAACCCTCTCAACTTTCTTGCACATGCTATGTGGATGAAATGATGATACCATGCCAACTTTCAACCTTTTCAGAGTTCATTTGAAATGCTTTTCAATTTTAGGGTCTTATAGCTCAAAATAATTAGTAAATGCATGAAAAATAACAAATGAAGTCAGAAAGGATTGAAAAATGATGATGTGGCTTTGAATGGTGCATTTTGAACACACAAAAAGTCAGGAGTTCAAATAAGTTTTAAAAAATGAAATCCCTTTGTAACAGACGAGTTTCCGTATGAAATCCTGATACTTTGAAAGAGATTGTCCGTTTTGTACACGAAGTGCATCCAGTTTTTGCCGTAACCCTCTCAACTTTCTTGCACATGCTATGTGGATGAAATGATGATACCATGCCAACTTTCAACCTTTTCAGAGTTCATTTGAAATGCTTTTCAATTTTAGGGTCTTATAGCTCAAAATAATTAGTAAATGCATGAAAAATAACAAATGAAGTCAGAAAGGATTGAAAAATGATGATGTGGCTTTGAATGGTGCATTTTGAACACACAAAAAGTCAGGAGTTCAAATAAGTTTTAAAAAATGAAATCCCTTTGTAACAGACGAGTTTCCGTATGAAATCCTGATACTTTGAAAGAGATTGTCCGTTTTGTACACGAAGTGCATCCAGTTTTTGCCGTAACCCTCTCAACTTTCTTGCACATGCTATGTGGATGAAATGATGATACCATGCCAACTTTCAACCTTTTCAGAGTTCATTTGAAATGCTTTTCAATTTTAGGGTCTTATAGCTCAAAATAATTAGTAAATGCATGAAAAATAACAAATGAAGTCAGAAAGGATTGAAAAATGATGATGTGGCTTTGAATGGTGCATTTTGAACACACAAAAAGTCAGGAGTTCAAATAAGTTTTAAAAAATGAAATCCCTTTGTAACAGACGAGTTTCCGTATGAAATCCTGATACTTTGAAAGAGATTGTCCGTTTTGTACACGAAGTGCATCCAGTTTTTGCCGTAACCCTCTCAACTTTCTTGCACATGCTATGTGGATGAAATGATGATACCATGCCAACTTTCAACCTTTTCAGAGTTCATTTGAAATGCTTTTCAATTTTAGGGTCTTATAGCTCAAAATAATTAGTAAATGCATGAAAAATAACAAATGAAGTCAGAAAGGATTGAAAAATGATGATGTGGCTTTGAATGGTGCATTTTGAACACACAAAAAGTCAGGAGTTCAAATAAGTTTTAAAAAATGAAATCCCTTTGTAACAGACGAGTTTCCGTATGAAATCCTGATACTTTGAAAGAGATTGTCCGTTTTGTACACGAAGTGCATCCAGTTTTTGCCGTAACCCTCTCAACTTTCTTGCACATGCTATGTGGATGAAATGATGATACCATGCCAACTTTCAACCTTTTCAGAGTTCATTTGAAATGCTTTTCAATTTTAGGGTCTTATAGCTCAAAATAATTAGTAAATGCATGAAAAATAACAAATGAAGTCAGAAAGGATTGAAAAATGATGATGTGGCTTTGAATGGTGCATTTTGAACACACAAAAAGTCAGGAGTTCAAATAAGTTTAAAAAATGAAATCCCTTTGTAACAGACGAGTTTCCGGATGAAATCCTGATACTTTGAAAGAGATTGTCCGTTTTGTACACGAAGTGCATCCAGTTTTTGCCGTAACCCTCTCAACTTTCTTGCACATGCTATGTGGATGAAATGATGATACCATGCCAACTTTCAACCTTTTCAGAGTTCATTTGAAATGCTTTTCAATTTTAGGGTCTTATAGCTCAAAATAATTAGTAAATGCATGAAAAATAACAAATGAAGTCAGAAAGGATTGAAAAATGATGATGTGGCTTTGAATGGTGCATTTTGAACACACAAAAAGTCAGGAGTTCAAATAAGTTTTAAAAAATGAAATCCCTTTGTAACAGACGAGTTTCCGTATGAAATCCTGATACTTTGAAAGAGATTGTCCGTTTTGTACACGAAGTGCATCCAGTTTTTGCCGTAACCCTCTCAACTTTCTTGCACATGCTATGTGGATGAAATGATGATACCATGCCAACTTTCAACCTTTTCAGAGTTCATTTGAAATGCTTTTCAATTTTAGGGTCTTATAGCTCAAAATAATTAGTAAATGCATGAAAAATAACAAATGAAGTCAGAAAGGATTGAAAAATGATGATGTGGCTTTGAATGGTGCATTTTGAACACACAAAAAGTCAGGAGTTCAAATAAGTTTTAAAAAATGAAATCCCTTTGTAACAGACGAGTTTCCGTATGAAATCCTGATACTTTGAAAGAGATTGTCCGTTTTGTACACGAAGTGCATCCAGTTTTTGCCGTAACCCTCTCAACTTTCTTGCACATGCTATGTGGATGAAATGATGATACCATGCCAACTTTCAACCTTTTCAGAGTTCATTTGAAATGCTTTTCAATTTTAGGGTCTTATAGCTCAAAATAATTAGTAAATGCATGAAAAATAACAAATGAAGTCAGAAAGGATTGAAAAATGATGATGTGGCTTTGAATGGTGCATTTTGAACACACAAAAAGTCAGGAGTTCAAATAAGTTTTAAAAAATGAAATCCCTTTGTAACAGACGAGTTTCCGTATGAAATCCTGATACTTTGAAAGAGATTGTCCGTTTTGTACACGAAGTGCATCCAGTTTTTGCCGTAACCCTCTCAACTTTCTTGCACATGCTATGTGGATGAAATGATGATACCATGCCAACTTTCAACCTTTTCAGAGTTCATTTGAAATGCTTTTCAATTTTAGGGTCTTATAGCTCAAAATAATTAGTAAATGCATGAAAAATAACAAATGAAGTCAGAAAGGATTGAAAAATGATGATGTGGCTTTGAATGGTGCATTTTGAACACACAAAAAGTCAGGAGTTCAAATAAGTTTTAAAAAATGAAATCCCTTTGTAACAGACGAGTTTCCGTATGAAATCCTGATACTTTGAAAGAGATTGTCCGTTTTGTACACGAAGTGCATCCAGTTTTTGCCGTAACCCTCTCAACTTTCTTGCACATGCTATGTGGATGAAATGATGATACCATGCCAACTTTCAACCTTTTCAGAGTTCATTTGAAATGCTTTTCAATTTTAGGGTCTTATAGCTCAAAATAATTAGTAAATGCATGAAAAATAACAAATGAAGTCAGAAAGGATTGAAAAATGATGATGTGGCTTTGAATGGTGCATTTTGAACACACAAAAAGTCAGGAGTTCAAATAAGTTTTAAAAAATGAAATCCCTTTGTAACAGACGAGTTTCCGGATGAAATCCTGATACTTTGAAAGAGATTGTCCGTTTTGTACACGAAGTGCATCCAGTTTTTGCCGTAACCCTCTCAACTTTCTTGCACATGCTATGTGGATGAAATGATGATACCATGCCAACTTTCAACCTTTTCAGAGTTCATTTGAAATGCTTTTCAATTTTAGGGTCTTATAGCTCAAAATAATTAGTAAATGCATGAAAAATAACAAATGAAGTCAGAAAGGATTGAAAAATGATGATGTGGCTTTGAATGGTGCATTTTGAACACACAAAAAGTCAGGAGTTCAAATAAGTTTTAAAAAATGAAATCCCTTTGTAACAGACGAGTTTCCGTATGAAATCCTGATACTTTGAAAGAGATTGTCCGTTTTGTACACGAAGTGCATCCAGTTTTTGCCGTAACCCTCTCAACTTTCTTGCACATGCTATGTGGATGAAATGATGATACCATGCCAACTTTCAACCTTTTCAGAGTTCATTTGAAATGCTTTTCAATTTTAGGGTCTTATAGCTCAAAATAATTAGTAAATGCATGAAAAATAACAAATGAAGTCAGAAAGGATTGAAAAATGATGATGTGGCTTTGAATGGTGCATTTTGAACACACAAAAAGTCAGGAGTTCAAATAAGTTTTAAAAAATGAAATCCCTTTGTAACAGACGAGTTTCCGTATGAAATCCTGATACTTTGAAAGAGATTGTCCGTTTTGTACACGAAGTGCATCCAGTTTTTGCCGTAACCCTCTCAACTTTCTTGCACATGCTATGTGGATGAAATGATGATACCATGCCAACTTTCAACCTTTTCAGAGTTCATTTGAAATGCTTTTCAATTTTAGGGTCTTATAGCTCAAAATAATTAGTAAATGCATGAAAAATAACAAATGAAGTCAGAAAGGATTGAAAAATGATGATGTGGCTTTGAATGGTGCATTTTGAACACACAAAAAGTCAGGAGTTCAAATAAGTTTTAAAAAATGAAATCCCTTTGTAACAGACGAGTTTCCGTATGAAATCCTGATACTTTGAAAGAGATTGTCCGTTTTGTACACGAAGTGCATCCAGTTTTTGCCGTAACCCTCTCAACTTTCTTGCACATGCTATGTGGATGAAATGATGATACCATGCCAACTTTCAACCTTTTCAGAGTTCATTTGAAATGCTTTTCAATTTTAGGGTCTTATAGCTCAAAATAATTAGTAAATGCATGAAAAATAACAAATGAAGTCAGAAAGGATTGAAAAATGATGATGTGGCTTTGAATGGTGCATTTTGAACACACAAAAAGTCAGGAGTTCAAATAAGTTTTAAAAAATGAAATCCCTTTGTAACAGACGAGTTTCCGGATGAAATCCTGATACTTTGAAAGAGATTGTCCGTTTTGTACACGAAGTGCATCCAGTTTTTGCCGTAACCCTCTCAACTTTCTTGCACATGCTATGTGGATGAAATGATGATACCATGCCAACTTTCAACCTTTTCAGAGTTCATTTGAAATGCTTTTCAATTTTAGGGTCTTATAGCTCAAAATAATTAGTAAATGCATGAAAAATAACAAATGAAGTCAGAAAGGATTGAAAAATGATGATGTGGCTTTGAATGGTGCATTTTGAACACACAAAAAGTCAGGAGTTCAAATAAGTTTTAAAAAATGAAATCCCTTTGTAACAGACGAGTTTCCGTATGAAATCCTGATACTTTGAAAGAGATTGTCCGTTTTGTACACGAAGTGCATCCAGTTTTTGCCGTAACCCTCTCAACTTTCTTGCACATGCTATGTGGATGAAATGATGATACCATGCCAACTTTCAACCTTTTCAGAGTTCATTTGAAATGCTTTTCAATTTTAGGGTCTTATAGCTCAAAATAATTAGTAAATGCATGAAAAATAACAAATGAAGTCAGAAAGGATTGAAAAATGATGATGTGGCTTTGAATGGTGCATTTTGAACACACAAAAAGTCAGGAGTTCAAATAAGTTTTAAAAAATGAAATCCCTTTGTAACAGACGAGTTTCCGTATGAAATCCTGATACTTTGAAAGAGATTGTCCGTTTTGTACACGAAGTGCATCCAGTTTTTGCCGTAACCCTCTCAACTTTCTTGCACATGCTATGTGGATGAAATGATGATACCATGCCAACTTTCAACCTTTTCAGAGTTCATTTGAAATGCTTTTCAATTTTAGGGTCTTATAGCTCAAAATAATTAGTAAATGCATGAAAAATAACAAATGAAGTCAGAAAGGATTGAAAAATGATGATGTGGCTTTGAATGGTGCATTTTGAACACACAAAAAGTCAGGAGTTCAAATAAGTTTTAAAAAATGAAATCCCTTTGTAACAGACGAGTTTCCGTATGAAATCCTGATACTTTGAAAGAGATTGTCCGTTTTGTACACGAAGTGCATCCAGTTTTTGCCGTAACCCTCTCAACTTTCTTGCACATGCTATGTGGATGAAATGATGATACCATGCCAACTTTCAACCTTTTCAGAGTTCATTTGAAATGCTTTTCAATTTTAGGGTCTTATAGCTCAAAATAATTAGTAAATGCATGAAAAATAACAAATGAAGTCAGAAAGGATTGAAAAATGATGATGTGGCTTTGAATGGTGCATTTTGAACACACAAAAAGTCAGGAGTTCAAATAAGTTTTAAAAAATGAAATCCCTTTGTAACAGACGAGTTTCCGTATGAAATCCTGATACTTTGAAAGAGATTGTCCGTTTTGTACACGAAGTGCATCCAGTTTTTGCCGTAACCCTCTCAACTTTCTTGCACATGCTATGTGGATGAAATGATGATACCATGCCAACTTTCAACCTTTTCAGAGTTCATTTGAAATGCTTTTCAATTTTAGGGTCTTATAGCTCAAAATAATTAGTAAATGCATGAAAAATAACAAATGAAGTCAGAAAGGATTGAAAAATGATGATGTGGCTTTGAATGGTGCATTTTGAACACACAAAAAGTCAGGAGTTCAAATAAGTTTTAAAAAATGAAATCCCTTTGTAACAGACGAGTTTCCGGATGAAATCCTGATACTTTGAAAGAGATTGTCCGTTTTGTACACGAAGTGCATCCAGTTTTTGCCGTAACCCTCTCAACTTTCTTGCACATGCTATGTGGATGAAATGATGATACCATGCCAACTTTCAACCTTTTCAGAGTTCATTTGAAATGCTTTTCAATTTTAGGGTCTTATAGCT
Source organism: Triticum aestivum (assembly GCF_018294505.1). Lineage (NCBI taxonomy): Eukaryota > Viridiplantae > Streptophyta > Magnoliopsida > Poales > Poaceae > Triticum > Triticum aestivum. Next base: position 51,383,335 of record NC_057814.1, on the reverse strand, counting down.
CAAAATAATTAGTAAATGCATGAAAAATAACAAATGAAGTCAGAAAGGATTGAAAAATGATGATGTGGCTTTGAATGGTGCATTTTGAACACACAAAAAGTCAGGAGTTCAAATAAGTTTTAAAAAATGAAATCCCTTTGTAACAGACGAGTTTCCGTATGAAATCCTGATACTTTGAAAGAGATTGTCCGTTTTGTACACGAAGTGCATCCAGTTTTTGCCGTAACCCTCTCAACTTTCTTGCACATGCTATGTGGATGAAATGATGATACCATGCCAACTTTCAACCTTTTCAGAGTTCATTTGAAATGCTTTTCAATTTTAGGGTCTTATAGCTCAAAATAATTAGTAAATGCATGAAAAATAACAAATGAAGTCAGAAAGGATTGAAAAATGATGATGTGGCTTTGAATGGTGCATTTTGAACACACAAAAAGTCAGGAGTTCAAATAAGTTTTAAAAAATGAAATCCCTTTGTAACAGACGAGTTTCCGTATGAAATCCTGATACTTTGAAAGAGATTGTCCGTTTTGTACACGAAGTGCATCCAGTTTTTGCCGTAACCCTCTCAACTTTCTTGCACATGCTATGTGGATGAAATGATGATACCATGCCAACTTTCAACCTTTTCAGAGTTCATTTGAAATGCTTTTCAATTTTAGGGTCTTATAGCTCAAAATAATTAGTAAATGCATGAAAAATAACAAATGAAGTCAGAAAGGATTGAAAAATGATGATGTGGCTTTGAATGGTGCATTTTGAACACACAAAAAGTCAGGAGTTCAAATAAGTTTTAAAAAATGAAATCCCTTTGTAACAGACGAGTTTCCGGATGAAATCCTGATACTTTGAAAGAGATTGTCCGTTTTGTACACGAAGTGCATCCAGTTTTTGCCGTAACCCTCTCAACTTTCTTGCACATGCTATGTGGATGAAATGATGATACCATGCCAACTTTCAACCTTTTCAGAGTTCATTTGAAATGCTTTTCAATTTTAGGGTCTTATAGCTCAAAATAATTAGTAAATGCATGAAAAATAACAAATGAAGTCAGAAAGGATTGAAAAATGATGATGTGGCTTTGAATGGTGCATTTTGAACACACAAAAAGTCAGGAGTTCAAATAAGTTTTAAAAAATGAAATCCCTTTGTAACAGACGAGTTTCCGTATGAAATCCTGATACTTTGAAAGAGATTGTCCGTTTTGTACACGAAGTGCATCCAGTTTTTGCCGTAACCCTCTCAACTTTCTTGCACATGCTATGTGGATGAAATGATGATACCATGCCAACTTTCAACCTTTTCAGAGTTCATTTGAAATGCTTTTCAATTTTAGGGTCTTATAGCTCAAAATAATTAGTAAATGCATGAAAAATAACAAATGAAGTCAGAAAGGATTGAAAAATGATGATGTGGCTTTGAATGGTGCATTTTGAACACACAAAAAGTCAGGAGTTCAAATAAGTTTTAAAAAATGAAATCCCTTTGTAACAGACGAGTTTCCGGATGAAATCCTGATACTTTGAAAGAGATTGTCCGTTTTGTACACGAAGTGCATCCAGTTTTTGCCGTAACCCTCTCAACTTTCTTGCACATGCTATGTGGATGAAATGATGATACCATGCCAACTTTCAACCTTTTCAGAGTTCATTTGAAATGCTTTTCAATTTTAGGGTCTTATAGCTCAAAATAATTAGTAAATGCATGAAAAATAACAAATGAAGTCAGAAAGGATTGAAAAATGATGATGTGGCTTTGAATGGTGCATTTTGAACACACAAAAAGTCAGGAGTTCAAATAAGTTTTAAAAAATGAAATCCCTTTGTAACAGACGAGTTTCCGTATGAAATCCTGATACTTTGAAAGAGATTGTCCGTTTTGTACACGAAGTGCATCCAGTTTTTGCCGTAACCCTCTCAACTTTCTTGCACATGCTATGTGGATGAAATGATGATACCATGCCAACTTTCAACCTTTTCAGAGTTCATTTGAAATGCTTTTCAATTTTAGGGTCTTATAGCTCAAAATAATTAGTAAATGCATGAAAAATAACAAATGAAGTCAGAAAGGATTGAAAAATGATGATGTGGCTTTGAATGGTGCATTTTGAACACACAAAAAGTCAGGAGTTCAAATAAGTTTTAAAAAATGAAATCCCTTTGTAACAGACGAGTTTCCGGATGAAATCCTGATACTTTGAAAGAGATTGTCCGTTTTGTACACGAAGTGCATCCAGTTTTTGCCGTAACCCTCTCAACTTTCTTGCACATGCTATGTGGATGAAATGATGATACCATGCCAACTTTCAACCTTTTCAGAGTTCATTTGAAATGCTTTTCAATTTTAGGGTCTTATAGCTCAAAATAATTAGTAAATGCATGAAAAATAACAAATGAAGTCAGAAAGGATTGAAAAATGATGATGTGGCTTTGAATGGTGCATTTTGAACACACAAAAAGTCAGGAGTTCAAATAAGTTTTAAAAAATGAAATCCCTTTGTAACAGACGAGTTTCCGGATGAAATCCTGATACTTTGAAAGAGATTGTCCGTTTTGTACACGAAGTGCATCCAGTTTTTGCCGTAACCCTCTCAACTTTCTTGCACATGCTATGTGGATGAAATGATGATACCATGCCAACTTTCAACCTTTTCAGAGTTCATTTGAAATGCTTTTCAATTTTAGGGTCTTATAGCTCAAAATAATTAGTAAATGCATGAAAAATAACAAATGAAGTCAGAAAGGATTGAAAAATGATGATGTGGCTTTGAATGGTGCATTTTGAACACACAAAAAGTCAGGAGTTCAAATAAGTTTTAAAAAATGAAATCCCTTTGTAACAGACGAGTTTCCGTATGAAATCCTGATACTTTGAAAGAGATTGTCCGTTTTGTACACGAAGTGCATCCAGTTTTTGCCGTAACCCTCTCAACTTTCTTGCACATGCTATGTGGATGAAATGATGATACCATGCCAACTTTCAACCTTTTCAGAGTTCATTTGAAATGCTTTTCAATTTTAGGGTCTTATAGCTCAAAATAATTAGTAAATGCATGAAAAATAACAAATGAAGTCAGAAAGGATTGAAAAATGATGATGTGGCTTTGAATGGTGCATTTTGAACACACAAAAAGTCAGGAGTTCAAATAAGTTTTAAAAAATGAAATCCCTTTGTAACAGACGAGTTTCCGGATGAAATCCTGATACTTTGAAAGAGATTGTCCGTTTTGTACACGAAGTGCATCCAGTTTTTGCCGTAACCCTCTCAACTTTCTTGCACATGCTATGTGGATGAAATGATGATACCATGCCAACTTTCAACCTTTTCAGAGTTCATTTGAAATGCTTTTCAATTTTAGGGTCTTATAGCTCAAAATAATTAGTAAATGCATGAAAAATAACAAATGAAGTCAGAAAGGATTGAAAAATGATGATGTGGCTTTGAATGGTGCATTTTGAACACACAAAAAGTCAGGAGTTCAAATAAGTTTTAAAAAATGAAATCCCTTTGTAACAGACGAGTTTCCGTATGAAATCCTGATACTTTGAAAGAGATTGTCCGTTTTGTACACGAAGTGCATCCAGTTTTTGCCGTAACCCTCTCAACTTTCTTGCACATGCTATGTGGATGAAATGATGATACCATGCCAACTTTCAACCTTTTCAGAGTTCATTTGAAATGCTTTTCAATTTTAGGGTCTTATAGCTCAAAATAATTAGTAAATGCATGAAAAATAACAAATGAAGTCAGAAAGGATTGAAAAATGATGATGTGGCTTTGAATGGTGCATTTTGAACACACAAAAAGTCAGGAGTTCAAATAAGTTTTAAAAAATGAAATCCCTTTGTAACAGACGAGTTTCCGGATGAAATCCTGATACTTTGAAAGAGATTGTCCGTTTTGTACACGAAGTGCATCCAGTTTTTGCCGTAACCCTCTCAACTTTCTTGCACATGCTATGTGGATGAAATGATGATATCATGCCAACTTTCAACCTTTTCAGAGTTCATTTGAAATGCTTTTCAATTTTAGGGTCTTATAGCTCAAAATAATTAGTAAATGCATGAAAAATAACAAATGAAGTCAGAAAGGATTGAAAAATGATGATGTGGCTTTGAATGGTGCATTTTGAACACACAAAAAGTCAGGAGTTCAAATAAGTTTTAAAAAATGAAATCCCTTTGTAACAGACGAGTTTCCGGATGAAATCCTGATACTTTGAAAGAGATTGTCCGTTTTGTACACGAAGTGCATCCAGTTTTTGCCGTAACCCTCTCAACTTTCTTGCACATGCTATGTGGATGAAATGATGATACCATGCCAACTTTCAACCTTTTCAGAGTTCATTTGAAATGCTTTTCAATTTTAGGGTCTTATAGCTCAAAATAATTAGTAAATGCATGAAAAATAACAAATGAAGTCAGAAAGGATTGAAAAATGATGATGTGGCTTTGAATGGTGCATTTTGAACACACAAAAAGTCAGGAGTTCAAATAAGTTTTAAAAAATGAAATCCCTTTGTAACAGACGAGTTTCCGGATGAAATCCTGATACTTTGAAAGAGATTGTCCGTTTTGTACACGAAGTGCATCCAGTTTTTGCCGTAACCCTCTCAACTTTCTTGCACATGCTATGTGGATGAAATGATGATATCATGCCAACTTTCAACCTTTTCAGAGTTCATTTGAAATGCTTTTCAATTTTAGGGTCTTATAGCTCAAAATAATTAGTAAATGCATGAAAAATAACAAATGAAGTCAGAAAGGATTGAAAAATGATGATGTGGCTTTGAATGGTGCATTTTGAACACACAAAAAGTCAGGAGTTCAAATAAGTTTTAAAAAATGAAATCCCTTTGTAACAGACGAGTTTCCGGATGAAATCCTGATACTTTGAAAGAGATTGTCCGTTTTGTACACGAAGTGCATCCAGTTTTTGCCGTAACCCTCTCAACTTTCTTGCACATGCTATGTGGATGAAATGATGATATCATGCCAACTTTCAACCTTTTCAGAGTTCATTTGAAATGCTTTTCAATTTTAGGGTCTTATAGCTCAAAATAATTAGTAAATGCATGAAAAATAACAAATGAAGTCAGAAAGGATTGAAAAATGATGATGTGGCTTTGAATGGTGCATTTTGAACACACAAAAAGTCAGGAGTTCAAATAAGTTTTAAAAAATGAAATCCCTTTGTAACAGACGAGTTTCCGGATGAAATCCTGATACTTTGAAAGAGATTGTCCGTTTTGTACACGAAGTGCATCCAGTTTTTGCCGTAACCCTCTCAACTTTCTTGCACATGCTATGTGGATGAAATGATGATATCATGCCAACTTTCAACCTTTTCAGAGTTCATTTGAAATGCTTTTCAATTTTAGGGTCTTATAGCTCAAAATAATTAGTAAATGCATGAAAAATAACAAATGAAGTCAGAAAGGATTGAAAAATGATGATGTGGCTTTGAATGGTGCATTTTGAACACACAAAAAGTCAGGAGTTCAAATAAGTTTTAAAAAATGAAATCCCTTTGTAACAGACGAGTTTCCGGATGAAATCCTGATACTTTGAAAGAGATTGTCCGTTTTGTACACGAAGTGCATCCAGTTTTTGCCGTAACCCTCTCAACTTTCTTGCACATGCTATGTGGATGAAATGATGATATCATGCCAACTTTCAACCTTTTCAGAGTTCATTTGAAATGCTTTTCAATTTTAGGGTCTTATAGCTCAAAATAATTAGTAAATGCATGAAAAATAACAAATGAAGTCAGAAAGGATTGAAAAATGATGATGTGGCTTTGAATGGTGCATTTTGAACACACAAAAAGTCAGGAGTTCAAATAAGTTTTAAAAAATGAAATCCCTTTGTAACAGACGAGTTTCCGGATGAAATCCTGATACTTTGAAAGAGATTGTCCGTTTTGTACACGAAGTGCATCCAGTTTTTGCCGTAACCCTCTCAACTTTCTTGCACATGCTATGTGGATGAAATGATGATATCATGCCAACTTTCAACCTTTTCAGAGTTCATTTGAAATGCTTTTCAATTTTAGGGTCTTATAGCTCAAAATAATTAGTAAATGCATGAAAAATAACAAATGAAGTCAGAAAGGATTGAAAAATGATGATGTGGCTTTGAATGGTGCATTTTGAACACACAAAAAGTCAGGAGTTCAAATAAGTTTTAAAAAATGAAATCCCTTTGTAACAGACGAGTTTCCGGATGAAATCCTGATACTTTGAAAGAGATTGTCCGTTTTGTACACGAAGTGCATCCAGTTTTTGCCGTAACCCTCTCAACTTTCTTGCACATGCTATGTGGATGAAATGATGATATCATGCCAACTTTCAACCTTTTCAGAGTTCATTTGAAATGCTTTTCAATTTTAGGGTCTTATAGCTCAAAATAATTAGTAAATGCATGAAAAATAACAAATGAAGTCAGAAAGGATTGAAAAATGATGATGTGGCTTTGAATGGTGCATTTTGAACACACAAAAAGTCAGGAGTTCAAATAAGTTTTAAAAAATGAAATCCCTTTGTAACAGACGAGTTTCCGGATGAAATCCTGATACTTTGAAAGAGATTGTCCGTTTTGTACACGAAGTGCATCCAGTTTTTGCCGTAACCCTCTCAACTTTCTTGCACATGCTATGTGGATGAAATGATGATATCATGCCAACTTTCAACCTTTTCAGAGTTCATTTGAAATGCTTTTCAATTTTAGGGTCTTATAGCTCAAAATAATTAGTAAATGCATGAAAAATAACAAATGAAGTCAGAAAGGATTGAAAAATGATGATGTGGCTTTGAATGGTGCATTTTGAACACACAAAAAGTCAGGAGTTCAAATAAGTTTTAAAAAATGAAATCCCTTTGTAACAGACGAGTTTCCGGATGAAATCCTGATACTTTGAAAGAGATTGTCCGTTTTGTACACGAAGTGCATCCAGTTTTTGCCGTAACCCTCTCAACTTTCTTGCACATGCTATGTGGATGAAATGATGATATCATGCCAACTTTCAACCTTTTCAGAGTTCATTTGAAATGCTTTTCAATTTTAGGGTCTTATAGCTCAAAATAATTAGTAAATGCATGAAAAATAACAAATGAAGTCAGAAAGGATTGAAAAATGATGATGTGGCTTTGAATGGTGCATTTTGAACACACAAAAAGTCAGGAGTTCAAATAAGTTTTAAAAAATGAAATCCCTTTGTAACAGACGAGTTTCCGGATGAAATCCTGATACTTTGAAAGAGATTGTCCGTTTTGTACACGAAGTGCATCCAGTTTTTGCCGTAACCCTCTCAACTTTCTTGCACATGCTATGTGGATGAAATGATGATATCATGCCAACTTTCAACCTTTTCAGAGTTCATTTGAAATGCTTTTCAATTTTAGGGTCTTATAGCTCAAAATAATTAGTAAATGCATGAAAAATAACAAATGAAGTCAGAAAGGATTGAAAAATGATGATGTGGCTTTGAATGGTGCATTTTGAACACACAAAAAGTCAGGAGTTCAAATAAGTTTTAAAAAATGAAATCCCTTTGTAACAGACGAGTTTCCGGATGAAATCCTGATACTTTGAAAGAGATTGTCCGTTTTGTACACGAAGTGCATCCAGTTTTTGCCGTAACCCTCTCAACTTTCTTGCACATGCTATGTGGATGAAATGATGATATCATGCCAACTTTCAACCTTTTCAGAGTTCATTTGAAATGCTTTTCAATTTTAGGGTCTTATAGCTCAAAATAATTAGTAAATGCATGAAAAATAACAAATGAAGTCAGAAAGGATTGAAAAATGATGATGTGGCTTTGAATGGTGCATTTTGAACACACAAAAAGTCAGGAGTTCAAATAAGTTTTAAAAAATGAAATCCCTTTGTAACAGACGAGTTTCCGGATGAAATCCTGATACTTTGAAAGAGATTGTCCGTTTTGTACACGAAGTGCATCCAGTTTTTGCCGTAACCCTCTCAACTTTCTTGCACATGCTATGTGGATGAAATGATGATATCATGCCAACTTTCAACCTTTTCAGAGTTCATTTGAAATGCTTTTCAATTTTAGGGTCTTATAGCTCAAAATAATTAGTAAATGCATGAAAAATAACAAATGAAGTCAGAAAGGATTGAAAAATGATGATGTGGCTTTGAATGGTGCATTTTGAACACACAAAAAGTCAGGAGTTCAAATAAGTTTTAAAAAATGAAATCCCTTTGTAACAGACGAGTTTCCGGATGAAATCCTGATACTTTGAAAGAGATTGTCCGTTTTGTACACGAAGTGCATCCAGTTTTTGCCGTAACCCTCTCAACTTTCTTGCACATGCTATGTGGATGAAATGATGATATCATGCCAACTTTCAACCTTTTCAGAGTTCATTTGAAATGCTTTTCAATTTTAGGGTCTTATAGCTCAAAATAATTAGTAAATGCATGAAAAATAACAAATGAAGTCAGAAAGGATTGAAAAATGATGATGTGGCTTTGAATGGTGCATTTTGAACACACAAAAAGTCAGGAGTTCAAATAAGTTTTAAAAAATGAAATCCCTTTGTAACAGACGAGTTTCCGGATGAAATCCTGATACTTTGAAAGAGATTGTCCGTTTTGTACACGAAGTGCATCCAGTTTTTGCCGTAACCCTCTCAACTTTCTTGCACATGCTATGTGGATGAAATGATGATATCATGCCAACTTTCAACCTTTTCAGAGTTCATTTGAAATGCTTTTCAATTTTAGGGTCTTATAGCTCAAAATAATTAGTAAATGCATGAAAAATAACAAATGAAGTCAGAAAGGATTGAAAAATGATGATGTGGCTTTGAATGGTGCATTTTGAACACACAAAAAGTCAGGAGTTCAAATAAGTTTTAAAAAATGAAATCCCTTTGTAACAGACGAGTTTCCGGATGAAATCCTGATACTTTGAAAGAGATTGTCCGTTTTGTACACGAAGTGCATCCAGTTTTTGCCGTAACCCTCTCAACTTTCTTGCACATGCTATGTGGATGAAATGATGATATCATGCCAACTTTCAACCTTTTCAGAGTTCATTTGAAATGCTTTTCAATTTTAGGGTCTTATAGCTCAAAATAATTAGTAAATGCATGAAAAATAACAAATGAAGTCAGAAAGGATTGAAAAATGATGATGTGGCTTTGAATGGTGCATTTTGAACACACAAAAAGTCAGGAGTTCAAATAAGTTTTAAAAAATGAAATCCCTTTGTAACAGACGAGTTTCCGGATGAAATCCTGATACTTTGAAAGAGATTGTCCGTTTTGTACACGAAGTGCATCCAGTTTTTGCCGTAACCCTCTCAACTTTCTTGCACATGCTATGTGGATGAAATGATGATATCATGCCAACTTTCAACCTTTTCAGAGTTCATTTGAAATGCTTTTCAATTTTAGGGTCTTATAGCTCAAAATAATTAGTAAATGCATGAAAAATAACAAATGAAGTCAGAAAGGATTGAAAAATGATGATGTGGCTTTGAATGGTGCATTTTGAACACACAAAAAGTCAGGAGTTCAAATAAGTTTTAAAAAATGAAATCCCTTTGTAACAGACGAGTTTCCGGATGAAATCCTGATACTTTGAAAGAGATTGTCCGTTTTGTACACGAAGTGCATCCAGTTTTTGCCGTAACCCTCTCAACTTTCTTGCACATGCTATGTGGATGAAATGATGATATCATGCCAACTTTCAACCTTTTCAGAGTTCATTTGAAATGCTTTTCAATTTTAGGGTCTTATAGCTCAAAATAATTAGTAAATGCATGAAAAATAACAAATGAAGTCAGAAAGGATTGAAAAATGATGATGTGGCTTTGAATGGTGCATTTTGAACACACAAAAAGTCAGGAGTTCAAATAAGTTTTAAAAAATGAAATCCCTTTGTAACAGACGAGTTTCCGGATGAAATCCTGATACTTTGAAAGAGATTGTCCGTTTTGTACACGAAGTGCATCCAGTTTTTGCCGTAACCCTCTCAACTTTCTTGCACATGCTATGTGGATGAAATGATGATATCATGCCAACTTTCAACCTTTTCAGAGTTCATTTGAAATGCTTTTCAATTTTAGGGTCTTATAGCTCAAAATAATTAGTAAATGCATGAAAAATAACAAATGAAGTCAGAAAGGATTGAAAAATGATGATGTGGCTTTGAATGGTGCATTTTGAACACACAAAAAGTCAGGAGTTCAAATAAGTTTTAAAAAATGAAATCCCTTTGTAACAGACGAGTTTCCGGATGAAATCCTGATACTTTGAAAGAGATTGTCCGTTTTGTACACGAAGTGCATCCAGTTTTTGCCGTAACCCTCTCAACTTTCTTGCACATGCTATGTGGATGAAATGATGATATCATGCCAACTTTCAACCTTTTCAGAGTTCATTTGAAATGCTTTTCAATTTTAGGGTCTTATAGCTCAAAATAATTAGTAAATGCATGAAAAATAACAAATGAAGTCAGAAAGGATTGAAAAATGATGATGTGGCTTTGAATGGTGCATTTTGAACACACAAAAAGTCAGGAGTTCAAATAAGTTTTAAAAAATGAAATCCCTTTGTAACAGACGAGTTTCCGGATGAAATCCTGATACTTTGAAAGAGATTGTCCGTTTTGTACACGAAGTGCATCCAGTTTTTGCCGTAACCCTCTCAACTTTCTTGCACATGCTATGTGGATGAAATGATGATATCATGCCAACTTTCAACCTTTTCAGAGTTCATTTGAAATGCTTTTCAATTTTAGGGTCTTATAGCTCAAAATAATTAGTAAATGCATGAAAAATAACAAATGAAGTCAGAAAGGATTGAAAAATGATGATGTGGCTTTGAATGGTGCATTTTGAACACACAAAAAGTCAGGAGTTCAAATAAGTTTTAAAAAATGAAATCCCTTTGTAACAGACGAGTTTCCGGATGAAATCCTGATACTTTGAAAGAGATTGTCCGTTTTGTACACGAAGTGCATCCAGTTTTTGCCGTAACCCTCTCAACTTTCTTGCACATGCTATGTGGATGAAATGATGATATCATGCCAACTTTCAACCTTTTCAGAGTTCATTTGAAATGCTTTTCAATTTTAGGGTCTTATAGCTCAAAATAATTAGTAAATGCATGAAAAATAACAAATGAAGTCAGAAAGGATTGAAAAATGATGATGTGGCTTTGAATGGTGCATTTTGAACACACAAAAAGTCAGGAGTTCAAATAAGTTTTAAAAAATGAAATCCCTTTGTAACAGACGAGTTTCCGGATGAAATCCTGATACTTTGAAAGAGATTGTCCGTTTTGTACACGAAGTGCATCCAGTTTTTGCCGTAACCCTCTCAACTTTCTTGCACATGCTATGTGGATGAAATGATGATATCATGCCAACTTTCAACCTTTTCAGAGTTCATTTGAAATGCTTTTCAATTTTAGGGTCTTATAGCTCAAAATAATTAGTAAATGCATGAAAAATAACAAATGAAGTCAGAAAGGATTGAAAAATGATGATGTGGCTTTGAATGGTGCATTTTGAACACACAAAAAGTCAGGAGTTCAAATAAGTTTTAAAAAATGAAATCCCTTTGTAACAGACGAGTTTCCGGATGAAATCCTGATACTTTGAAAGAGATTGTCCGTTTTGTACACGAAGTGCATCCAGTTTTTGCCGTAACCCTCTCAACTTTCTTGCACATGCTATGTGGATGAAATGATGATATCATGCCAACTTTCAACCTTTTCAGAGTTCATTTGAAATGCTTTTCAATTTTAGGGTCTTATAGCTCAAAATAATTAGTAAATGCATGAAAAATAACAAATGAAGTCAGAAAGGATTGAAAAATGATGATGTGGCTTTGAATGGTGCATTTTGAACACACAAAAAGTCAGGAGTTCAAATAAGTTTTAAAAAATGAAATCCCTTTGTAACAGACGAGTTTCCGGATGAAATCCTGATACTTTGAAAGAGATTGTCCGTTTTGTACACGAAGTGCATCCAGTTTTTGCCGTAACCCTCTCAACTTTCTTGCACATGCTATGTGGATGAAATGATGATATCATGCCAACTTTCAACCTTTTCAGAGTTCATTTGAAATGCTTTTCAATTTTAGGGTCTTATAGCTCAAAATAATTAGTAAATGCATGAAAAATAACAAATGAAGTCAGAAAGGATTGAAAAATGATGATGTGGCTTTGAATGGTGCATTTTGAACACACAAAAAGTCAGGAGTTCAAATAAGTTTTAAAAAATGAAATCCCTTTGTAACAGACGAGTTTCCGGATGAAATCCTGATACTTTGAAAGAGATTGTCCGTTTTGTACACGAAGTGCATCCAGTTTTTGCCGTAACCCTCTCAACTTTCTTGCACATGCTATGTGGATGAAATGATGATATCATGCCAACTTTCAACCTTTTCAGAGTTCATTTGAAATGCTTTTCAATTTTAGGGTCTTATAGCTCAAAATAATTAGTAAATGCATGAAAAATAACAAATGAAGTCAGAAAGGATTGAAAAATGATGATGTGGCTTTGAATGGTGCATTTTGAACACACAAAAAGTCAGGAGTTCAAATAAGTTTTAAAAAATGAAATCCCTTTGTAACAGACGAGTTTCCGGATGAAATCCTGATACTTTGAAAGAGATTGTCCGTTTTGTACACGAAGTGCATCCAGTTTTTGCCGTAACCCTCTCAACTTTCTTGCACATGCTATGTGGATGAAATGATGATATCATGCCAACTTTCAACCTTTTCAGAGTTCATTTGAAATGCTTTTCAATTTTAGGGTCTTATAGCTCAAAATAATTAGTAAATGCATGAAAAATAACAAATGAAGTCAGAAAGGATTGAAAAATGATGATGTGGCTTTGAATGGTGCATTTTGAACACACAAAAAGTCAGGAGTTCAAATAAGTTTTAAAAAATGAAATCCCTTTGTAACAGACGAGTTTCCGGATGAAATCCTGATACTTTGAAAGAGATTGTCCGTTTTGTACACGAAGTGCATCCAGTTTTTGCCGTAACCCTCTCAACTTTCTTGCACATGCTATGTGGATGAAATGATGATATCATGCCAACTTTCAACCTTTTCAGAGTTCATTTGAAATGCTTTTCAATTTTAGGGTCTTATAGCTCAAAATAATTAGTAAATGCATGAAAAATAACAAATGAAGTCAGAAAGGATTGAAAAATGATGATGTGGCTTTGAATGGTGCATTTTGAACACACAAAAAGTCAGGAGTTCAAATAAGTTTTAAAAAATGAAATCCCTTTGTAACAGACGAGTTTCCGGATGAAATCCTGATACTTTGAAAGAGATTGTCCGTTTTGTACACGAAGTGCATCCAGTTTTTGCCGTAACCCTCTCAACTTTCTTGCACATGCTATGTGGATGAAATGATGATATCATGCCAACTTTCAACCTTTTCAGAGTTCATTTGAAATGCTTTTCAATTTTAGGGTCTTATAGCTCAAAATAATTAGTAAATGCATGAAAAATAACAAATGAAGTCAGAAAGGATTGAAAAATGATGATGTGGCTTTGAATGGTGCATTTTGAACACACAAAAAGTCAGGAGTTCAAATAAGTTTTAAAAAATGAAATCCCTTTGTAACAGACGAGTTTCCGGATGAAATCCTGATACTTTGAAAGAGATTGTCCGTTTTGTACACGAAGTGCATCCAGTTTTTGCCGTAACCCTCTCAACTTTCTTGCACATGCTATGTGGATGAAATGATGATATCATGCCAACTTTCAACCTTTTCAGAGTTCATTTGAAATGCTTTTCAATTTTAGGGTCTTATAGCTCAAAATAATTAGTAAATGCATGAAAAATAACAAATGAAGTCAGAAAGGATTGAAAAATGATGATGTGGCTTTGAATGGTGCATTTTGAACACACAAAAAGTCAGGAGTTCAAATAAGTTTTAAAAAATGAAATCCCTTTGTAACAGACGAGTTTCCGGATGAAATCCTGATACTTTGAAAGAGATTGTCCGTTTTGTACACGAAGTGCATCCAGTTTTTGCCGTAACCCTCTCAACTTTCTTGCACATGCTATGTGGATGAAATGATGATATCATGCCAACTTTCAACCTTTTCAGAGTTCATTTGAAATGCTTTTCAATTTTAGGGTCTTATAGCTCAAAATAATTAGTAAATGCATGAAAAATAACAAATGAAGTCAGAAAGGATTGAAAAATGATGATGTGGCTTTGAATGGTGCATTTTGAACACACAAAAAGTCAGGAGTTCAAATAAGTTTTAAAAAATGAAATCCCTTTGTAACAGACGAGTTTCCGGATGAAATCCTGATACTTTGAAAGAGATTGTCCGTTTTGTACACGAAGTGCATCCAGTTTTTGCCGTAACCCTCTCAACTTTCTTGCACATGCTATGTGGATGAAATGATGATATCATGCCAACTTTCAACCTTTTCAGAGTTCATTTGAAATGCTTTTCAATTTTAGGGTCTTATAGCTCAAAATAATTAGTAAATGCATGAAAAATAACAAATGAAGTCAGAAAGGATTGAAAAATGATGATGTGGCTTTGAATGGTGCATTTTGAACACACAAAAAGTCAGGAGTTCAAATAAGTTTTAAAAAATGAAATCCCTTTGTAACAGACGAGTTTCCGGATGAAATCCTGATACTTTGAAAGAGATTGTCCGTTTTGTACACGAAGTGCATCCAGTTTTTGCCGTAACCCTCTCAACTTTCTTGCACATGCTATGTGGATGAAATGATGATATCATGCCAACTTTCAACCTTTTCAGAGTTCATTTGAAATGCTTTTCAATTTTAGGGTCTTATAGCTCAAAATAATTAGTAAATGCATGAAAAATAACAAATGAAGTCAGAAAGGATTGAAAAATGATGATGTGGCTTTGAATGGTGCATTTTGAACACACAAAAAGTCAGGAGTTCAAATAAGTTTTAAAAAATGAAATCCCTTTGTAACAGACGAGTTTCCGGATGAAATCCTGATACTTTGAAAGAGATTGTCCGTTTTGTACACGAAGTGCATCCAGTTTTTGCCGTAACCCTCTCAACTTTCTTGCACATGCTATGTGGATGAAATGATGATACCATGCCAACTTTCAACCTTTTCAGAGTTCATTTGAAATGCTTTTCAATTTTAGGGTCTTATAGCTCAAAATAATTAGTAAATGCATGAAAAATAACAAATGAAGTCAGAAAGGATTGAAAAATGATGATGTGGCTTTGAATGGTGCATTTTGAACACACAAAAAGTCAGGAGTTCAAATAAATTTAAAAAAATGAAATCCCTTTGTAACAGACGAGTTTCCGTATGAAATCCTGATACTTTGAAAGAGATTGTCCGTTTTGTACACGAAGTGCATCCAGTTTTTGCCGTAACCCTCTCAACTTTCTTGAACATGCTATGTGGATGAAATGATGATACCATGCAAACTTTCAACCTTTTTAGAGTTCATTTGATATGCTTTTATAAACTCTAATAGCAAAAGGAATCAACTAAAAAGCTTTTATAGACCTCTAGTATTTTCGTAAAGAATTAAAATTTAAACTATTCAAATTTGGAAACTAATGGAGTAACAGAAAGTTTATAATTATTCTGAGCTAAAAGCAAAAAGAATAAAAAATAAAGCAAAAATCAAAAGAAAATAAATAATTCAAAAAACAAAAAATACTGGAAAAAATAAAAAAATGCCGCCTAATGGGCCACACGGCCTGCATACGACTAGAAACCCATCTGCACATGGGCCAGGATGCAGGCCCGCAGGCCCAATAGGCCCAACATGGCAGTGACAAGGGTAGGCATGTAATGCCTGCATATTAGAGAGGAGCTCAGCACCTGAGCTGCAACGCAGCTTATAAACAGGTGCTGAGCTCTCTCAGCTAGCGAGGTGGGACTAAACTTCCCACCGCACCGCGCCAGCACATTAGTCCCGGTTGGTGGCACCAACCGGAACCAATGCCCGCCCTTTAGTCCCGGTTGGTGCCACCAACCGGGACCAAAGCCCTCTGCTTCCCGCCCTTTGGGCTGGTGAAAAGAGGCCTTTGGTCCCGGTTGGTGCCACCAACCGGGACTAAAGGGTGGCATTGGTTCCGGTTTGTGCGTTGAACCGGGACCAAAGCCTTTGCTATATAAGCCAGCACTTAGGAAATTTTCAGATTTCCATCGCCAGTTTCCCCCCGCCCGACGACGCCGCGAGCTCGATCTACGCCGCCAGGCTGCCCCGCCGCCGTCGCCGTCGCCCGTGCCCCCGAGCCCACGCCATCGCCCGTCGCCGTCGTCCTCCGCCCCCCGCCGCCGTCGCCGTCGGCCTCCGCCGCGCGCCCCCGAGCCGTCGCCCGTACGTCACCGTCGCCCTCCGCCCCCGGCCCGCCGCGGTCGCCGTCGCCCTCCGCCACCCACGCCGTCGCCCTCCGTCGCCCGATGTGAGCCGCCGCCACGCCACGGCTCTGTTTATTTTTTCATATAATTTGTATTATTTTTTTGTTCATTGCATTTTTTCATATATATAATGTATATATATATATGTATGTGGTAGCTATATGATGAATGGATGTGGCTATGTATGTATGAATATAATGTTCATACAATTTTTTTGTTTATATACGTTTTTTCATATATGTATTAATTTTTTATTGAGGTTAATTATTAGTACATATCGATTTTAGGTTAGTGCTTAGTAGTTGAACTAGTTGATTTAATAAAACTATTTTATTAAATTTTACTATATATAGAAGTAGTTTATTTTTAGTAAGAACTACTTTATTTTATATATTTATAGTAAGTGCTTAGTAGTTGAACTAGTTGATTAATTAATAGAACTATTTTATTAAATTTTACTATATATAGAAGTAGTTTATTTTTAGTAAGAACTACTTTATTTTATTTATTTATAGTAAGTGCTTAGTAGTTGAACTAGTTGATTAATTAATAAAACTACTTTATTTTATTTATAGTAAGTGCTTAATTAGTAGTTGAACTAGTTGATTTAACAAAACTAGTTTATTTTACTATAGAAGTAGTTTATTTTTAGCAAGGAAATTAATAGAACTAGTTTGTTTTTTTAGTTAAAGCAATTATTCCCGCATCGACGTCGACGATGCCTATCCCGCATCCTCGTCGTCGACTCGGCGGAGGAGGCCGGCTTGATCAGAGGGGCCATGTCCGGGACTGGGCTCCGCCGGGCTGGTTTTGGGAGGTGCTACCTTCCGGTGGGCGTAGGTTGGTGAGGAACCAGCCCGTCGTTGACCCGATCCTTGTTTGGTGGCGCTCGCGTGGGCCAGTGACGGTGCCGAGGCTTCCGGACACCGCGGAGGTGGTACGTCACCGTGTCAGCGAGGAGGACCAGCACGTCCGTCGCTACATGGTTGCGTTGGAGGGCAGGTTCGACAATACCTGGCAGGTTCTTCAGGGATCTCACTGGAGCTATGATCCTGTGATGGTTCCGTCCCTTTGGGTGTCCACCGCCCGCGCCGATACCCGTCGGGCGCTACTGTTCTAGCTGTACTAGCGATGCTATATGTATGATAGTATTCGAGGTGTATTAGTGATAATATTCGACGATGTACGGACGCATGGAGATGATGTAGTTTTGCTTATAATTGAATGCATCCTAATTTGAATACTACTTTATTTTGTGATTTGATTTTGCTTATTGAATGCTCAAAGTGGAAAACTACTCCGATCCTACTTTGAATGCTAAAATTGGAGAGCACTATGATTAGTTGATAGCTTATAGGGTTTTTGTTTTCGCAGAAATCTAGGAGCCCCCGGCCCCTCCATCATCCCCGCCGTCGTCCCCGTCACCGCCCCCTCCGACATCGAGGTGAGACCAGCCAAATCCTCTTTTAGAAAGATAATTAAACGATATTTCGGGTTGACTGTAAGTCTGTCGAGTCTCCACCATATATGAGAGGACGAAGAATCCCGACTGTTGTCGTGGGGGTAGCTTCTCCTTCGTTCCCGTGTGCTAGACAATTTGGTGTAATGCACTCGAGAACGAAAGGAGGAGCTACCATCACCGACGGTCGCAAATGTCAGAGAGGAATCAGTGAGGGAGAGTTCCACCATATATATATGAGAGGACGAAGAATCCCGACTGTTGTCGTGGGGGTCGCTTCTCCTTTGTTCCCGTGTGCTAGACATTTTGGTGTAATGCACACGGGGACAAATGGAGGAGCGACCATCACCAACGGTCGAATGTATACACCACGTGAGCTGAGAGTTTTCAAGAAAAGACTCGACAAACCGATAGTCAACCCGTGATGAATAATAATGATCTAACTTAGGTTTTTTAGTACATATATTTAATTGTAGATGTTTAATATTTGAATTATGAACATAGGAAATGTCGTACTCGGACGACGAAAGTCTCCCGGGGGAGTGCGACTGGTGCCACGACGACCGAGGTCAGTGCGACAGGCCTCACCTGGACGAAGATCGGCGCTTCAGTATTAAGCTGGAGGAGACCTTCGATGTTGAAACGGTACGCAACGACGACAAGTGTTATTTTTTCGTAATTAAGCACGACTTCAACTATTTCAACGTGTACTTTTCATCTTTTACAATTCGGCTAGCTTATCCCATGCCATGCAAGACGCTACGTCTTGGAGAGGATGGGTTTTGAAGACCATGAAAGTATGGAAACAAAGAAAATTCACCTAAGGACCCATCATGATATAGATTTTGAAGTAAAGCTGTATAATTCTGAGAGCGTAACCCATTTTGGTTGCAAAAATTGGGAAGCATTTTGCAAGATGTATGGTTTTGATGAGGGTATGCTTGTCACCATGGATCTTGGTGATCCTGACATCGAGCAAGACAATATGGACATTTGGGTCCTTGTTGATACGCCTCCAATTCTACCGCTATGTGAGTTTCTCAAACATAGTTATTAGCTAATTTATATTGTTCATTTCAAAATAGTTGACAGCTTATTTTCATTGACAGCTTATTTTGATTGTTCAAACAATGTGCGGAACATGGTAGACAGAACCTACTACACCGATGGCTCTGAGTTAACTTATAAGGAGAAAACTCATCTGGTCGGATTTTGTACTGATATTGAGAATTACAATATCTACAATCAAACTCCTCAACATTATGGTCAATACGTGCCACTAGTGCACGTGTTGAACTACGGTAACTACTATGGAGATACCCTGGTAAGATTTCTTACTATTACGACATCCGTGCATATTTTGCATAGTTCTAAAACTAGTACATCATTGCTAACTATGAAGTTATTACTATGTTTTTCAACAGATAATCCCAGAGGATTGTGTGCCTCATTTGATGTATCAGAATGGTAGGCTTGATGTTTTGAATATACAACCAGGTCATCCTACGAATCTCAACTGTCCATACCGGATTTCTAAAAGAAGTGGAGACATGCAAATCAAAGAATGGAAAAAATGTATGGACAGTCGCAAGGAGGTTCTTGGAAGCAAAAGGAAGCGAAGCGCAAGAATTGGAGACAGGATGATCTCCATTCTCCATAATGGAGAGTCAGGGTCTATATTGTTTTATGCTATTTTACCTTAAAGAGGGTATTTCGGTCCTACCTAATACTGATGATCATGTGCTAAGAACAATTAAGTAGGGTTGGTTCGATGACTGTGAGGATGATGATCGTATGACTTGTTATTAATAACGAGTAGAAGTTGTATGATGATGATTAGTAGGACTTGTTATTATATATGATGATGCATGATGCGCGCATGAAGAGTTATTATATATCAGCGGGTGAAATGAACATGGATTGGATTGAAGTGAAGGCAACATGCATGTGGTGCGTGTCGAAAGTAGTACAATCCAAACTTGATCAAGTTAGGATTTGTATTACTTTCGAAATGCACCACATGTTGCCTTCACTTCAATCTAAGCCATGTTTAGGCATAACAGTACGTAGCGTTGGTAAACCAAGCACGGAGATATAAGAGAGGGCACTTCTCTCTAATAGCTACCTAATAACAACCTAAATTAACACCCCAAAACCCCCAAACCCCCCCCCCCCCTTCAAAAAAAAACAAAAACCCCAGCCCCTGAAATGCTGACGCGTGGATGCCTATTGGTCCCGGTTGGTGTCACCAACCGGGACCAAAGGCCCTCCGTCCTGGGCTGGCCGCAGCGGCCCCGTGGAGGACCTTCTGTCCCGGTTCATGTAAGAACCGGAACTAAAGGCCAAGGGCATTAGTAACGACCTTTTAGTCCCGGTTCACGAACCGGGACAATAGGCCCTTTTTCTACTAGTGGTTGTCTCCCCCGAGCCGCCAGGGAGGCGACGCGGGGGTTATGATCTTTTGTGCAACGCGCTAACTGTAGAAATGGAAAAGAGCCTCCTCGTATGTTGTGGCTTTTGATTGCAAAAAAAAAAAGAGAGTGGAGCTGGAGCTACAACAGACTTGCATCAAAACTGCAATGCTCTCTTAATGTGGTTTCTGGACAAGGGTCAATCAGCATGCCTGAAAACAACAAAACTAAAGACATGCTACTCGTCAAGCTTGTCTCAGGAATTGGTTAATTAATTAGGACATGAAAAAAATCATTTAGGTTACGCGTTACGAAATTTACATCATGACACTTTTTTTGTTTAGCACATTTATAGCTGTGGCACTACGAGAGACAGGCAGAGAGAGTTGCCATCTAGCGAGCATGACGTTAGGGTGACCTGTGCTGGCCTAGATAATTGGTGACCACAAAACTGGTTTCCTTTGTGGAGCATGGCAAAGTTTTCATGGAAGAATGATGCATATAGCTATTGCTCCCTCCGTTCCTAAATACTTGTCTTTCTAGGCATTTTAACAAGTGACTACATACAGAATAAAATGAGTGAATCTACACTCTAAAATATGTCTACATACATCCGTATGTGATATTCATTTGAAATGCCTAGAAAGACAAGTATTTAGGAACGGAGGGAGTAGAAGTTTTCTTGTTCTGAATCGTTGCTAGTATCTGCCATGCAAGTGGTTTCCTTTCAGAAGCAGGTGCAAGATGTACTAGGCGTGTGTGACCACAGTAGTAAGTTGTTCAGCGTTCAGACATGCAATTACTATCATAATCAATGCTGGAGAGGACAGAACCCTACAGGGATTTTGAAGATAAGGTTTGGAATTCTCTCACTGGTGGCCATGGATGGCAAGCTTACAACGATTTTCACCAAACTGGCCACTCAGTCACTGATGTACTTACTCCCTACGTCCCTAGTGTGAGCCAGCCAAGGACGACGAAAACATGCTTTGGGTCATCGTTTAGCTGGCTGGATGGAGAGGTGGTTGTGACGACGATTTGGCAGACCACGAGCCCTAGTTTTGAGTTTTGACCTCTTCTTCCTTCTTCATGTGATACACAACACTCTGGCCATTAACTCTTGCACCTCTCTGGCCATTAACTCTTTTGGCGCTCGGGCCATTAAAAGCTTTTTCTTCGCCCCAAGGCAGCCATACGTGGCATTTTTTTTTTGCTCAAGTATATTTAACTCGCATGATGAACTATGTATAAATCAATAAAAGGTTGTGTGCATCACTCGATGCAATGGCTAAGACTACCCACAGTGGGAGTAACATAGGTAGTAACATCACACATATCTAGATAAAATAGATGATGTGGCAAGCAATAAATGAAGAAATGGAGTAAAGTGGTAACATAGCTAGCTACTCCCTCCGTCCTAGTTCGCAAGGCAAAGTTTTCAAATATCTTGGCCCAAGGTGAATTTCCATTGGCTCTGATTTTCCACGTAAAAAACCGCCCGATCGCTGCATGCAGCGCCAATCTCGCGCTCCTTCCTCTGCCCTGCGCGTTGTTTCCGCCTCGCGCGCTCCTTCCTCCTTCGGCGCGATATTTTCCCCTTAAATTTTGCTATCGCGCCCAGATTTCTTTCCTAAACCAGAGATTTGATTCCGCGCGCAAGGATTTCGTTCCAAACTCAAACGAAAGCAGCGCCCAGATTTCTTTATATAGCCATGGACTTACGGAGACGAACAGCCCAGTCTAGCGCCAATCTCATCTCCTCTCCTCCTCGATTTCATGGCGTCGGACGGGGGAGACGAGGGACATCGTCGTCCGCCGCCTCTTGGCCTCCGAGGCCTGACTCGCGCTGCCTTCCTTCCTCGTTCCGGCGATGGCGGCGGCCTTCCTCCACTTCGTACTCGTCATGGCGGCGGCCTTCCTCCACTCGGTCTTGCAGGTCGAGGACCACTGCCGTCGTTCTCCATTGGAACGGCTGCCTCTACACCGGTGTCCAGCCCCAGCGTCGGAGGGAGACGCCGCGTCGGTCTGTCGCGCCCACCTCGACCTCCTTCTCCAAATCAGGCAGGCTCGTCGAACTGGGCCACCTCGCCGGGCGGGAGCGGCAGTGCAAGCGCCGCCGGAAGGACGTCCTCCTACGTCGGCTTGAACATCATGAACAGCTCCATCTGCGTCGGACCAAATTCGTCCGTATTCTGCACGAGAGGTACGTAGTCCTTCTTGCCTGTGATACGCTATGTTTTGTTAGGAATAATTTGTTCTGTGACTGTGATATCCTTGCATACTCAAGTGTACAAATAATTTGTTCTATGTAGACCGTACCAGTGAGTTTGCTGCATCTACTAACGGCAGAGAAGGCGGCTGGCGTGGCGCTGGATATAATCCAAATTTTGACAACGCTGACGAGTATCCTCCACGCCCGGAACATGTAGAAGCACCTTCTGCAAAAGAGATTGATTTGAGTAGGTTTTTCATCTCCAACTCAACCATGATTTGTTTTCAGTTTTGTTTAGTAGCAGCATATTTGGTTTGTGCTTATGATTTGTTTTCATGTGTGTAGATGCTTTGGCTAACAAGAATAACAGAGAACAGTACACTGTCGAAGACAAGCGTAATATTTACGCTATGCTGCTTGCTCGAAATGGAGAGCGTGGAAGGTTAAAGAAGGGGGTTTTGGATTCTGTTGTACGTGATGGAAATTGTTCTCGGAGGTGCGTGAGTAGGATTTGGAAAGAAACGAAGACAGGAGGTGGCGTTAACTCTATCAAGAACAATTTGAAGTTAAAAACGGGAAGGAAGAAAATGAGTTTGGATATTGAGGCATTAGAAGCCATTCCACCTGGTGAGAGGACCACAATTCGACAAGTTGCTGCTGGACTTAACATGTCCAAAAGCACAGTTCACCGTAGGTATGAAAAAAAAAGCATTAGTTCTTACATTTCGATGATGACCGAAATCATGATCAACTTTTCTTGTTTCTGTCTAGGTTGAAGGAGAAGGTAATGAGACGAGTTTCAAATGAACTGAAACCTTCATTAACTGAAGCCAACAAGAAGGCACGTGTGGCGTATTGCCTTGAGAATTTGGAGCCAAGTTCATTGGAGGACAATCCCACTTTTAAAGCTAGTTTTAACAAGGTTCATTTGGATGAGAAGATCTTCTACCGTACAAGGAAGACACAGAAAATGTACTTGAGTCATAGAGAGGAAGCACCAGAAAGAGAATGCAAACATAAAAACCACATCCAGCAGATCATGTTCTTGTCCGCTATGGCAAGGCCAAGGTATGATTCTCAAGGAAATTGTGTGTTTGATGGAAAAATAGGTGTGTGGGCATTTGTTGATTGGGTGCAAGCTCAAAAGAAGAGTGCTAACAGGTAAACTACCATGATGTTTTTTAAGCATGATCTACATCAAGTGTGAAATTCGTTTGCTAAAGTAACATATTTTTTCTTTCAATGTAGAGGGAGAGGAGAATGGGAGCTCAAGCCTTCATCTTCGGTGGACAGGAACAAAAGTAGGGAGTACATTGTGCAGTATGTACTGCCTGCTATAAAGGAAAAATGGCCTGAGAGTGATAGATGGAACACCGTGTACATTCAGCAAGACAATGCAAGAACTCATGTTTTAGCAAATGATCCCATTTTTGCAATGGAAGCGGCAAAGGGAGGTTGGGATATCAGAATTGTAAATCAACCACCAAATTCACCTGACTGTAACATACTTGATCTTGGGTGGTTTGCCTCCATTCAATCTATGTTCCATAGGAAAATGCCCAAAACCCTTCCAGAGATTGTTCAGAAGGTAGCACTCCATTTTAGCTATGCAACTTCTTAATATTTGTGCACAGCGACCTAACTTCATGTTTTTTCAATTGTTCCACGGGTTAATGAAAGCCTTGCTCAGTACCCACATCGTAAGCTTAATAGAATCTGGTTAAGCCATCAAGCTTGTATGAGGGAAATTATTAAGCACAAGGGGTCGATGCACTATGATACACCTCACATGAAGAAAAAAACATTAGAGAGGCTAGGTCTACTGTCGGTCCGTCTGACGGTTGATAAAGATTATGTTGACGCTGCCATTGAGTATTTGAACTCACCTTAGGAGGAATGAGTGTTTTAGTTTATCACTGGAACAGTTGCACTTTGTTGTTTAATCGCAGCAACAAAACTCATGTGATCACAAGAATTGGTCGTGCTCATTATACAATGCCCGCCCATGACTGCACATTCTCAAAGCATGGTGTACAAATGTTGTGGTCATTTTAGATGAGTACGTGAGACAAGTATACAAATATTGTGATCAATTTTTTACTAGCAACATCTTTGGTTTAAGTTTTTGTTTATCACTGGAACAGTTTGCCACTGCAATATATATTTTCAGTACTCCATACTCACAATCTAAACGGAAATAACCACTGCAATATCCTCACAATCTATAGATCACAAATAACAACTGCAATATTCATTCCATGATTCACATCAAGATTCATAATTCGAAAATAAATTCCACTGCAACAAGATCATGATTCATAAAACACACACCATCTTCACACATCAAGAGACATGGCTATTTCTTCCTCAACATAAACCCTAATTCATCTCGGTGTCAGCCACAAATGCATTCTCATCTTCGGCAACTGCAGTGGTGTTGCGACCGCAACGAGAACACACACCATCTTCACCTACTCCGACAATCGTCGCGCAGTCCTTGCACCAGTAGTCGTCACAGAGAAGTGGATTTCCACACACATCACAAGGTACCACGTCCATTGGCACCGGCAAGGAGCAAGCTAGACAACGGAATATCGAAGAATCACCTCGAACACCATAGTTACAGCACATTGCCAGGAACAAGCATCCATCACATGAAGATTCCAACGTAGTCCTCCGTCCAATCGCAAGATTGGTGTTGCGAATGTACCTTGCCCTAGCCGAGAACCTTGAATCACCAGCTCCGACATTCGTTCCACGATCTACTTTCTGAAAAAGATCTTGAATGGTTGTGTAAATCATCTCAAATTCATCCTCAAGTTCTTCCACCTCGCCTTGTGTGACTTCCACCTCGCCATCTGCCTCCTCCACCTTGGCATCTGCCTCCTCTACCTCGGCATCTACCTCCCCCACCTCGGCACAGACCTCCTCCATGCCCTCCACGTCCATGATAGTTGGGGGGGAGATGAGGCAATGAACTGAATGTGTGGGAAGAGGAGGAACATGCGTTGCCATTTTATACAAGTTTCAGCATGCAAAACAGTAACTGTTTCACACTGCATTGTGGAAGAGGAAGATGAGAGGAAGTACTCCAACACGCATTAGAATTGTGGTGCATGCAGCGTGGGAAGAGGAGTAAGTGTTGTGGTGCATGCAGATTTAGTGGAGTGGTTTCCCACGGTGAAAGAGGAGTGGATCAGCTTTTGCATGCAAACATTTATGGACTACTAGTGCCAAATTGAATACAAATGTGCCTAGGGGGTGGAAGATTTTGGGACAAATAGTTTTTGGGATTTTGCCTTGCGAACTGGGACGGAGGGAGTACTAGTAGTATGAGTAACATCACACATATCAAGGCAAAATGAGTCTATAGCCTAATAAATGAAGTGTTGCATGTTACCACACATATGTTACTCCCCACTATAGAGGTAGTAACATAGACTAGTAACATGTGCATGTTACTAGTCTATGTTACTACCCATTGTGGCCAGTCTAAGGGTGTTCCCCTCTCGAAAAAAAACTATTGCCAACTCTTGGGACAACAAATATGGAGTCATTTGTTAGAATATTTGGGCATGGGCAATAGCTAATTCCACTCAAAGGCCCATCTATATGGCAGAAAAAAGTGGAGTTGCAATATTTAGTCCACCCAACTAGTGGAGGTGAAGTTTGACCTCCTTATATAAAGAAGTCTATGCGCTTCACTAAGTATAAGTGATAGGTATGACCGTATGAATGCAGAGGGGGTCATCCTCCTTTTCGAAAAAAAAGTGATGGGTATGAGGACAGAAAGAGAACCCACACACATGTGTTCGCCTCGCCTTACCGAGCTCAGGAGGGGGCACGCGACATGCGCGTGAATTGTCCACCAAAATCCGTTACATGACCTGGCATGAGTGCAGCTTCCATTCATTGTTTTATTTATTTTTTGTTTTCTGACCATTAAGTTTGTGGGTTGGAAACCTATTTGGGTTAGACCGTGATCGTGATACGTCGGTTCTCCTTTATAAATGATATATCGGCCACCATCGAAGACACATCGTTGCTCTGTGCCGTCATCGTAGTCTACTCCATCCCGATCGCATGCATGCAACGATGAACGTGGGAGCGGGCTGGCTCCATTGATTGCACAGAGAGAGAGGGCAAATAAGGTTTTTGAGAAGCCCTTCATGCGGTTGCTCGTGTTTCTTCACCACATGTCGTCTTCCTCTCAAGTCAGGCAGCGATACGCATCACCGTCTCCATCGTTGTCCGCTTTGAACGGTATTTGGCAATATCTTCGTCAACAACATCGCCTCTGCAATAGTCACAACTATTTCATCTGCAAATGAACAGTGCACGCGACATGTTTCATTCTACTCTTTAATTAAGGTTGATGCATGTATGATGTTGTTGACTAATTAGTACAATGGAGATATACATGCCAATAGTTGCTTTAATCGTGATTTATGTTGTTGAATTCATCATAAATTGTCTATTCATCCAATGACCCAAATAATTTTTTTTTGCGGGAGAACGATCCAAATAGCTTAATGTCGGCAATTTTCTGAATTAACTATGGCAGATTTTTGTGATTCACTAAGGCTGGATAAATTCACCATCATGCACTTTAAGAAGTGGAAGGTAAAGGCCATGCATTGACTTAGGCTTTGAAAGCATCCTTAGTTAGTAATGGCGAGCCTGAAGGAAGATCTTTGACGATGATGAGAGAAAATTCGAGGGACCCAATACTATCTTTGTGGAATGTGTCCTATTTACTCAATGGCTCGATTACGATGGTTGATGTCAATCGACTTAACCGATGAAACTGACTCTTTTTCGATGGCGGTTGCATCCTTGATGTGTTTCCTCGGTAAGATCGGATTCTGTCTTTCGCAGACGACACATTTGAAAAACAAAGGTTCCGCTCAAGGTTAAGATTTTAGTGTGGCTTGTAAAACAATAAGAATGTCATTTGCGATAGCCATCATGGCCACACAAGGAAGAGTGCGGCCATCGTCACAATTTTAGGCCCTGTTGAGGAGGAGTAATAATCCAAGGCTTTGGGGAGGCAATGCCACGAGCGGACCACTGTTAAACAACCATTGCAGGTGCACTAAACAACAGAGGCTACGACAACAACCGCCTCCAGGCTCTGCAGGAGCCCATTGTTTTGTTTTTACCTGCCCTCTGCGCCACATAAAAACGCAGGCACGGGACGGGAGTGCATGGCTTAGGAGGAGCCAGGGAATTTATCTTTTGTCCTAATACGTGTCATCTGCCACCAAGAAGAAGCAGACTATTATTAGGTTAGAAACACTGCACTTGAGCTGAGCATGAGCATTGCAAATCCAAGAGGATCATTTCCTCATTATTCAGAGAGCAGTGACATGCATTGCGCGCGCGCATGATCGATCCATCGATCATTGTGAGATCACCGGAAGCTGCCTTTTGGCCGCCCATGTCGATCGCACCAACACTTTTCATGATGAACACCATAGACAAAAAATAAAAAGGGACTTGTGTCAGCTCAGCTCACACTTTCTTTCATCAACACTTTGTTCTTTTTGGACGATGGTCCATACACAAGTGAAGACCACCACAGATGAATGGGAACTTGGTAAAAATCGTAAATGTACTGCTACTTGTCTTAGTTTGGCTTAAGCATTTGCCATGGCATCAATCAGTCAGTCTGCGGCCGTCCATGTGATGTCGCCCTCGAAGATCCAATGGCAGACCTCTGTTTTGCCGGGCTCACCGCCGAGGAGCACGAACGCGCCATGGCTCGGGCTCCAGTCGGACGTGTCAAGGTGGCAGATGGCCACCCCGCGGTTGATCCTCTGATCGTCGGAGCCGGCGGCGAAGATGTCGGCCTCGTACACCCGCGCCTTGGGCACCGAGTGGCAGTAGTACACCAGGTACGGGAACAGGCTCTGGTGGCACGACACGGCCCGCGCCGGCACCGCCTCGCCGCCGGTGACGCTGCCCAGCCTGACCTCCGCGCCGCTGCCCGCCGTCGAGGCCGTGCTGCGCACCACGATGTCGTCGCCCAGCATCTCCACGGCGAAGTCCACGACGTCCTCGGCCGACGTCGCGCACCGCTTGGTCTCGCCCCGGCTCGGCGCGCGCCCGCACTCCGCCACCGTGGACGCCACCGCCTTGCCCAGCGCCGTGTCCGGCGGCGCCCTGAAGGCCTCCCACACGGCGCTCGCCTCGAACGGGATCTTCCTGGCGATGTCCCTCGGCAGGAACGCCCTCGGCGGCAGCTTGTCCCTGATGTCCGGCATCGGCATCCGGTTCCCGGCCACCAGCTCCCTCTCCCTGAAGAACTTGCCCGGCTCCGGAGACCACTTCGTCTTCTTCAGACGCTGATGCTGCTCCTCGGATGTGGATGCCGTCGTCGCCGCCGCCGACGTGTTGTGGTACTCCTTGAAGTCGACGCCGGTCTTGGCGTACGCCTTGAACGTGGTGTTGTCGCCGGCGTACCCCTTGAACTCGATCTCGTGGTTGCGGTTGCCGCCCTGGCCGTACCCTTTGAAGTCGACGCTGCCGGCGTTGGCCGACCCGCCGTAGCTCTCGAACTCGGCGGCCCCGCCGTTGGCGCCCTTGCCGACGTAGGACGCGAAGCTGTCGTCCCCGACGTTGGACCCGTCGCGGTACCCCTTGAACGTGTCCACCCCGGCGTTGCCGCCGGCCCCGTAGCTCCGGAACGTGTTCTCCGGCACGTTCCCCTCCACGCCGTACCCTGTGAAGCTGTCGGTGGCGCCGTTGGCCGACTCGCCGTAGTTGGCGAAGCCGGAGCTGAGCGTGTTGGTGTCGTTGCCGTACGACGCGAAGGTCTCCCGCAGGCTGTTGCCGCTCTTGCCGTAGCCGGCGAAGCTGCTCTCCCCGCCGTTGGACTCCTGGGAGTAGGACGTGAACCCGCGGCTCCGCCCGTTGGCCCCGGCGTCGTAGTTGGTGAACCTGGACTCCGGCACGTTGGTGTTGGCGGCGTAGGCGGTGAAGGAGCCCGACCCGCCCGTGGCGCCGCCGGCGTAGGAGGTGAAGTTGGCGGTCACCACGTTGCCGTTGGCCTCGTAGCTGCTGAACGAGTCCGCCCACGCCGACGAGTCCCGGCCGTAGCGGCGGAACGAGTCGGCGGCGATGTTGACGTCCGGGGAGTAGTTGTTGAACCCGTCGGTGCCGGCGCCCGCGCCGGAGCCGTAGTTGGTGAAGTTGGCGTCCCTGTAGCTCGTGAACGGGCCCTTTCGGGCGGCCAGCGACGCCTCATAAGAATCAGAATCAGAATCAGAGGACGAGGGGCACAGCAGGGCGGCCTTGGAGCAGAGCGTGGGCAGGCGGGCGCGGATGTCGGGGAGCGAGGAGGGGAAGGAGGCGGCGTCGGCGGCGGGCAAAGGGGAGAGCTTGGAGACGAAGAAGGCAGGATGGGGGCGGTTGTTGGGCACCTTGCGGTTCCAGTACCGGATGAAGGCCGCCTTCGCCGTGAACGGGTTCACCGACGAGGAAGACGCGGCCGGGGCGCCGGCGGCATTGCCAGGGAGCAGCAGGAGGAGCAGTAGGAGCGGGGTGGCGAGGACGGGGCGGGGAGGAGAAGCCATCGGAGGCCAGGACGGAGGTTTGGGGGCTGGGGGATTGGAGCTGGAGGCGAAGAGAGATTAATAGGAAGCAGAGTGAGAGTGGGAATGGAGGGAGTGTGAAACTGTGACTCGCAACGACCGAGTTCGAGCATGGCAGCAATTTGAACAAGCTTTCAAGTTTCAAGAGAGCATGACCGAGGGAGGCGGGCAGAGGAACACGCATTTACGCGTGATGAATTCTCATGCCGTCGTCTGGTACTGCAGGTCCGTAGAGACCATTAATGACCCCGTGTGTTTCAGGTTCATTACTCTGATAACTTTGTAGTTTCCTCTTGGCACCCTAATAATCAACTTCATGGAGGCAAATCAACTGAGCAGGGTGTGCTCTGTTTTCAACTTTTCACGCATACATAATTGCTTAAACGCATTTCAACATCGATTTTTCTGCCACATGTTCCACGAATGCCGTTCCATGGTAAAAATTTGCAAGCGAGCAAAACATTTGTTAATGTCTGCTAAAAAAAACTTTTTTATTATTTCTTTTGATTTTACTCTTCTCCCGACCGAGCTCATGCGATGCGAGCTCAAGCTGAGATGACCACTTTCACTCATGCATTATATATCCTATTATCAGGCTGCCACCCAAATCGGTTGAGTAAACCCGAGTGTCAAGCACAACCACTCACCCGGATTTGAATCTTAAGTTTAGGTTACATTTACACCCCGTCAACCAGTGACCGAAATAATTCATAGTACCATAATCAAACTAATTACCGAATGAATATAATTCTTTGTTATGAAGTATTTGTTTCAAACTCAAAAGTGGTTTGCGTTTTTTTAAAGCGACCACAATCAAACAAAGAGTGAGAATGAAATGTGCTTCTCAAATATGGTGGATACATATTTTAGTCGGAGTTCATCTTGATTTTTCTTCCTATTTGAAATAAAGAGAGGAGATGAAAGGACTTCTCCAGATAGGACCCTTGCAATTTGGTATATTTCAAACCATTTTTGGTATTTGTAAAAACCTACTAGAATTAATTGAAGGGAATATATAAATGTCTAAATGAGCTATTAGAAATAATTATGAAAATGAGTTTAGTCCGGAAATATTTTTTATGGGCCCATTGTAGTTATTCTGATTTAATGTGATTTTTTTTGGATTTTCTAGGAAAAAGGTGTGATAACATTAAATCAAAACCTTTTCTGTTTATTTAGAAATAGAAACTAAACCTTGAACCTATTTGGCCGAATCTATCTATGTCCCTCTATCTCTCGCCCGCGCGCACAGAATAGCAACCAAGCCCATAGATCAAGGGAGTTTCGCGGAGTGCACTATATAGCCTGCTCTTCCACACCAGTGCAGCACCTCCCCCGGCCCCCTTCCTGACCTTACCGTCGCCACCCCACCTCGCCCGCGCCGCCGCTGCCATCCTGGCCTCAAACCCTCCCCAGCCCCTCTGTTCATTTCCTTTACCCTCGGCCTCAACCCTAGCGCCACCGCTCTCAGATTCGAACTCTTGTCTCACGTGCCCCCCTCATGGAGCCAGTCCAAGGCATGCTTGCCATCACCTTTCTACTTCCAGATCGAGACCAATGTGGTGTTTCTCTCTGAGGGTTGGACTAGACCAATGTGGTGCAGAAGGAAGGGATAGTGCTGGATATCAGAACAGCTAGAGGACAGAGGTTGATGGGCACATTGAAGGTCTTATTTGGGCCCGATGCGCCATAGTGTGGTGGCTCGTTCACTGATGTGCGCTTACTTTCAAGGAGATAGCAATTCCTTTTATCATGTGTGCATCTTTGTGGTCTTAACAGAAGGCAATGATTGTGTGGTAGAGAAGTAGTAGTCTTTTTTTGAACGATAACAGGAGAGCTGTTATATTCATTGTGAAGAAGAAGATGGTACAAGGACCCAAACTGCTTGGTTTATTAAAAGGAAAACCAGGCAAAAATCTGCACAACGCCTAGCTAGACTAGGCATAAAGCACACAAAACATACAACATGCCAGAAGGCCACACTCCACAACACACCCGGCCGGGCACTCGAGCGCCTGCGCTTCTTCTAGAGTACACACCGAAAACCGTTGTATCAATCCGAGCTGCCACCGAGAAGTAGTAGTCTTGTTGGCTAGCTTGCTGCTCTTACAAGTTCAGCTATATTGTTTTTTTGTGAGTCATAAAATCTAGGCGTTCTGCTTTACATGGGCATGATTTATACTTCATTTCTGCCTCGCTAGTTAGCTTACAAGACAACTGCACAACAAGTTCAAGTGATTAAAATTGCCGGTTGTGCAATCAAGTGAAGTTTGTAAATTTGCCTATCGTCATTTTTTTTTAAATTTTTTTAAGAATCTCTTTTGGATATTCGAAACGTCATTGTATTAGTCAGCAATAGTTCAGTTCGAATAGTAATCCCGTAAGCTTTCCTAGAATCTCATGTTGTTATGGCATCTAGTTGATTTCGCCTTGGTCTGATTTTGTACAGGGTAGCTCTAATCAGCATGAGAAAGCTTCTACCCCAGGAGATTCGTCCTGATCAGTCCGAAAAATATTTTTAATGCTTCAAACCAGATATATATTTCTAGGAAAAGTTTTACCAGAATGTGCTTATCCTACAATAAAATTGTCCATGCTTTTACATCCAACCTGGTGTACCACTGCCACTCGGTGCCCAAGGCGCGGGTGTACGATAGTCGCAAGATCAATCGTGCGGCGGCGATATGTCACCTTGAGACCTCTGACTGGAGCCCGAGTCATGGGGCGTTCGTCCTCCTCGGCGTTGAGCCCGGGAAAACAGAGGTCTCCCATTGGATCTTCGAGGGCGACATGACATGGGCAGTCGCAGATTGATTGATTGATGCCATGGAGTAGTAGTACATTTACCAAGTTCTCATTCACCAGTGGTCTTCTCACTTGTGTATGGACCATCGTCCAAAAAGAACAAAGTGTTGAAAGAAAGTGTGAGCTGAGCTGACCGAAGTCCCTTTTTTATTTTATTTTATGTTGTCTATCGTGTTCATGATTAAAAGTGATGTTTGGATTCTTGGTGCCATCGACATGGGCGGCGAGAAGGCAGCTTCCAGTGATCTCACAACGCTCGATCGACCATGGGCGCGCGCATTGCATGTCACTCCTTGAGGATCTGAGAATAATGAGGAAATGATCCTCTTGGATTTGCAACGCTCATGCTGAGTGCATGTGCAAGCGCAGTGCTTCTAACCTAATAATCTGCCTCTTCTTGGTGGCAGAGGACACATATTAGGACAAAAGATAAATTCCCTGGCTCCTAAGCCATGCACTCCCGTCTCGTGCCTGCGTTTTTATGTGGCGCAGAGCACATGTATAATCCTGCAGAGTCTGGAGGTGGTTGTTGTCGTCGTAGCCCCTGTTATTTAGTGCATCTGCAAGGGCGGTTTAACAGTGGTCCGCTTTTGGTGTTGCCTCCCCAGACGGCAACTGATTAAGCCTTGGATTATCACTGCTCCACAGGGCCTAAGATTGTGATGATGGCCACTTTTTCCTACACAATATACATGGTCGGTTGATCATGATGGCTATCACAAAAGGGCATGCTTATTGTTTTACAATGCCGAGAATGCCAATCTGTAGTCACAAACACCTCTCCATCCAGCCAGCTAACGATGAAATAATGTTTTTTCTTTGAAAGGATGCTGAAATGATGTTCCAAACCATGCTTTTGTCGTTCGTGGCTGGCTCACACCAGGGACGGAGGGAGTGGCCGGTTTGGTGAATCGTTGTTAAGCCTATCATCCATGGTCACCAGCGAGAGAAGAGAAAACCTTATCTTCAAATCTCTGTAGGTTTCTGACCAGCATTGATTATGATGATTGCATGTCTGAACTCTGAGCATTTACTACTGCCATCCAGCTGTGGTCACAGACCTAGGGATATTTGGTTCAGAAGTCCTAGGACTTTTTCTAGTCCCAGGGACTAATCAAAAAAGACTCTCTAGTAGAGTCTTTTCTAGTCCCTGTAGAAAAAGTCCCTCCGTTTGGTTACTAGGGACTTTTTAGGGACTTTTTCTAGTCTCTGGGACTAAAAAGTCCCTGAACCAAACACCCCCCTAGTGCTTCTGAAATGAAACCACTTGCATGGCAGATAGCAACGATTCTTCAAAACAACAAAAAACTACAGTAGTAGTTCCTCTAGCTTCTAGCTATGCATCATTTTTTTTCCATCAAAACTTTATCTTTTCCACTAGCAATTAGCCGGCAAAAGCTGATCAAAGCCCAAGATCCATCTCTTGGCAAAGTAAAAGAGTGACAAAGGAAAGCAGTTTTGTGGTCACCATTACTGTCAATTATCTAGGTCAGTACATGGCATCCTTACGTCTACTTTGGGTCAAAGTTTGACCACATATTTCACTAGCAAAATGTTAATGCATGTCATTAACAAATATATTGTTGGATTCGTATTTGATTATAGTTTTCAATGGTATTATTTTTGCTGCATGTAATTTATATTTATTAGTCAAAATCATGGTCAAAATATGACCTAAAATACGCCGGAGCCTGATAAACCAGGACGGATGCAGTAGACGGCAAATCTATCTGCATGTCTGTCGTAGTGCCACAACTATATATGCTAAACACCATTAACTCAAGTCTCGAGAGGAAAAATGGTAATGATGTTAAATTTTAATCCTAGCTAAATTTTTTTCATGTCCTAATTAATTAATTAGTTCCCGAGACAAGCTTGACTCGTGCTGATTGATCCTTGTCCAGAAACCACACACAAAGAATATTGCAATTTCCATGCAAAGTCTGTTGTGGACCCGTTTCCACTTTGCGACCAAAAGCCACAACATCCTCAATTGATTCTGAAAAGAGCATTGCCCCCAAGATTTTCGAGTGCTCCAAAAAGAAAAATTCTTGGGTTCAAATGGCCATGCAAAACAACTTCTGGGTGACTCAGATCAGCTTCCACCAAGGTCTAGCTCTGGAACACATTCAACAGTTTGCTTCCCTTTGAGAGAAGCTTAGTTCCATACAGCTCACCGATGATGTCCCTGGTAAGATAACTTGGAAATTCACTTCAGACGGTATCTACTCAGCTTCTTTGACTTACAATGTGCAATTTGAAGGTCACACTCGCTCGTCCATGCACGCGACTCTTTGGAAATCTTGGGCGCCTTCAAAGTGCAAGTTTTTTCCTAGTTGGTGATGGAAAACAAAATTTGGTCATCGGATAGACTTGAGGGCCAAGGATGGTTATGCGGTCTCTGTCCACTATGTAACCAAACCGAGGAGTCGCACACACATCTTCTTTGCCACTGCCCCTTGTCGATGCGGGTGTGGTGCTACATTTTTCAACGGTTTGGGCTCCAGAATGTCAATCCTAGA
The DNA here is from genome assembly GCF_018294505.1 of Triticum aestivum. Lineage (NCBI taxonomy): Eukaryota > Viridiplantae > Streptophyta > Magnoliopsida > Poales > Poaceae > Triticum > Triticum aestivum. Next base: position 51,347,940 of record NC_057814.1, on the reverse strand, counting down.
GATTGGAGGTCTGCAACTACTGTCAAAGATTGGTGGCTTGGGATCATCCAATCGAGGTCCATCTTGCAGAAAACAATGTCCTCCCTGTTGATGCTGGTCTCTTGAGAGCTCTGGAAGGAGCGCAACGTTAGGGTCCTCTGCAACTCTGTGACCCCCACTGCGATTATAGTGCGCATTGTTTCCAAAAAAAAAACACTACGACTAGGGACGGAGGGAGTATATCAGTGATTGAGGTGAGTGACCAGTTTAGTGAATCATTTTAAGGTGAGGGGAAACCTTATCTTCAAATCTCTGTAGGTTTCTGTCTAGCATTGAATTGCATGTTACTCCGAACAATTAGCATCCAAATGTGGTCACACACCTAGTACTACAGCTTTGAAAGGAAACCACTAGCTCTAGCTGATTGAACTGCATAGCTTATTGCAACGATTCCCTGCCACGTACTCCCTCCATTCCAAAATATAGTGCGTCCGCGTTTTCCGAGGTCCAACTTTGACCATAAATTTAACCAACAAGACCGGCTGCGGCGGGAATTTTTTTATATAATTGAAAACTTTTTTGAATACGAATTCACTAGTATAACTTTTGCTCCCGCCGCAGTCGATCTCCTTGGTTAAATTTATGGTCAAAGTTGAAGCACGGGAATAAAGGAAGCACTATATTTTGGAAGGGAGGGAGTATCATTCTTCCATTTTTTTAAAATCTTTTCCTTGAGCAATCAGCCAGCAAAAGCTGATCAAAGCCCAACATCTATCTATTGGCTACTATGCTAAAGGTTCACTGTATCATCATCATCATCATCTTAGAAAAGTAGAAGAGCGACAAAGGAAAGCGATTTGTGTCCTCTGATTATCCAACTAGGCAAGCATAGGTCATCCTGACGTCATGCTCGCTAGATGGCCAATCTCTCTGCATGTCTGTCGTAGTGCCACAGCTATATATCTTGAACACCATTAACTCAAGAAAAAAAATTGCCAGGACGTTAAATTTTAATCCTAACCTAAATGTTTTTTTTCTCGTCCTACTAATTGATTAATTCCCGAGACAAGCTTGACGAGTATGGAGTATGTCATCCCTCATCAGTTCTGTTCTTCTCAGGCATGCTGATTGATCATTGTCCAGAAACCACATACAAAGAGCATTGCAGTTTTGATGCAAACTCTGCTGTGGTTTCAGCTCCACTTTGCGACCAAAAGCCAGCATCCTCCATGATGAAACATGCATTCCCCATGCCTCCATGTACGTTTAGCTTTGGTAGGAAGGTGGAGGGACAGAGGTCATCAGTCTGCCTAGTTGTTTGACATTCGATCTCGCGGCCGGCATCTTTCTCTCCAAGTTGGTGCGCCAAGGTCAGAGACAAGTGCTTCCTTCCTATTGTCAGAGATTCCCCCCATATCTCTCTGTTCCTTTCAGCCTCCATTTGCTTGGCCTGCCCGAATTCAGCATTCTGAACAATTATTTGCGCTCGCATTCTGTAGAAGAATGCTTCTGGCTGCTGAATTATTGGGCAATCCGTTCCATGGCTGCTTCCTTTTGGTGTTTTCTTTTCTCAACAGAATTAGTTTCATTCTTTGCCAGGAAAGCCAGTCTTGAACGAGAAAGTTTGGCGCTCATCGGAGCAATATTCCTTTTCTCTCATAACATCATTTCAGCGGGCGGGCGTGGGGATAGATAAGAAAGAACCAGAAACATCCGCACGGCAAATGCATGGTCCCGTGAGTGACCATGCATGCATGGAATGTACCGATGAAAGTGATGTGCTGCTACCTACCGGGAGTGTGCTTCTCCTCCGATTTAGACGCGGAAGAAGCTGTGCGTACCACACGTGAAACCGTCCATGTACGTATAGGGATTTGTGCGGTGGTTGAACTACTTAAGCATGTGCACTGCAAACAATAGTACGTAGTACGTGTGGTCCTCATACGGAATTTCACTACTATCTTAATTAGCTTATGGAACTGTACATTTGGCTCTTGCTCATGGATGTTGTCACGTCGGAGAAGAAATAATGATTTAATTTTTTTGCTGATGAAATAATGATTCAATTAACTCAGGTCAAAATATATGCTAATTCATTTTGTCAGAAATGTACTTGCTCTGTGAAGAAATATAAGATCAGTGGTATAAATGATCTTACATTGAGTAGTTCCCTACGGTAGAAAGCGGGGCTTCTGTAGCGTCATCACCAACACCATCTAGTTAATTAATTGCAAGGAATTAAAATGCGGTCTACCTGTGGGTCGAGTGAACGGCAAAGGGGCAAGGGTTGATGAGATGCATTTTTACGGCAACTAGGTACTACACTCTACCATATAACATCAATTGACTGTGCATCGGTATGGGAGTCCAACAAATGTCAACACAATAAGAGGAGCAAACACCAGAGACTAACATGTGAATTATCTGGTCATGTGTTTTCTATTCTTGTATTTGATCGGGCGCGACGAGAGGGGATGGCTTGCGACATGCAACTCTCGTGCGACACGCAACTCCCAGAGGGAAGATCGCGCTGGAGCCAATCTGAGCGTTGATCAAAACTCCCATCGACCCGCGTCGCTCACCTAACACAACCTCTATGGACCATCAATGTCGAAGCTAAATCCGGCAGATCACTCGGTATGGTATCCTAACAAAACGACTTGGCATGACGGTAATGAGGACAAGGATTTTACCTAGGTTCGGGGCTCTATAGGAGATAATACTCCACCTCATGATTTGTTTTATTGCGTTGGGGTGTATACAAAGTACAAAGTACCAAAGGATTGTAATATGTCTATCTACGAGTCCGGACCCCCCAACTTATATAACATACCGGGGGTTCTAGGGTTACAGATCCTAGTTAGTTTTTTTAGGGGTGTCAGATACTGGTCAGCAACATAGGTGGAGATAGATCCTTCCGCGGCTTCGTCTACTTGTCTTGTACGTCATTTCTTCTGGAGTTTCCACGTAATCTGCCATGGGCCGCCTGAAGTGGCCTGGGATGGATCCAACCTAGGGGTCCTCAGCCTGACCCACCAGTTCAGGAACCAATGTGGCGAGGACCCCCTCGGCCGGGACACTGACATAATGTTTTGAGTGAAGTGCGAATAAAAGTAATTCATGCGAAAAGAAGCAAAAGAACAACACAGAGTAAATAAAGCGATGAAACCGACAATAGGATTGAGGCATTCTCACGGAGTCTGGAATCCCCACTAGCAAGTTCTAGGTTCGATACTTGAGTCACTCTTTATGTTTGTAATTGGGCAGAGCTGAGTACACAGTATATGAGCTACTTGTGTTGTCTTCATTGTTGGGGAACGTAGTATTTCAAAATTTTTACCTACGATGACGCAAGATCTATCTAGGAGATGCATAGCAACGAGACAGGAGAGTGTGTCCATGTACCCTCGTAGACCGAAACCGGAAGCGTTTAGTAACTCCGTTGATGTAGTCGAACGTTTTCACGATCCAACCGATCCAAGTACCAAACATACGGCACCTCCGTATTCAGCACACGTTCAGCACGATGACGTCCCTCGAGCTCTTGATCCAGTTGAGGACGAGGGAGAGTTTCATCAGCACGACGCCGTGGCGACGGTGATGATGAAGTTACCGGCGCAGGGCTTCGCCTAAGCACTATGACGATATGACCGAGGTGTGTAACTATGGAGGGGGGGCACTGCACACGGCTAAGAGAAGACTTGGTGTGTTATTGGGGTGCCCCCTGGTCACGTATATAAAGGAGGGAGGGAGAGAAGCCGGCCCTCCTAGGCGCGCGCCAAGTGTAGCGAGTCCTACTAGGACTCCCAAGTCCTAGTAGGATTCCCTTTCCTTTTCGTAGTAGGAAAGAAGGAAAGGAGGGAGAGGGAGAAGGAAATGGGGGGCCGCGCCCCCACCCCTTGTCCAATTCGGTTTGAGAAGGGGGGAGGCGCGCGCCACCTCGTGGACCTTCTTCCGTCTCTCCACTAAAGCCCAATAAGGCCCATTAACTTCCCCCGGCGAATTCGCGTAACTCTCCGGTACTCCGGAAAATACCCGAATCCCTCGGAACCATTCCGATATCCGAATATCGACTTCCAATATATTGATCTTTACCTCTCGAGCATTTCGAGACTCCTCGTCATGTCCATGATCTCATCCGGGACACCGAACAAACTTCGGTTCATCAAATCACATAACTCATAGTACAAATCGTCATCGAACGTTAAGCATGCGGACCCTACGGGTTCGAGAACTACGTAGACATGACCGACACACATCTCCGGTCAATAACCAATAGCGGAACCTGGATGCTCATATTGGCTCCTACATATTCTACGAAGATCTTTATCGGTCAAACCGCATAACAACATACGTCATTCCCTTTGTCATCGATATGTTACTTGCCCGAGATTCGATCATCGGTATCATCATACCTAGTTCAATATCGTTACCGGCAAGTCTCTTTACTCGTTCCATAATGCATCATCCCGCAACTAACTCATTAGTCACATTGCTTGCAAGGCTTATAGTGATGTGCATTACCGAGAGGGCCCAGAGATACCTCTCCGATACACGGAGTGACAAATCCTAATCTTGAACTATGCCAACTCAACAAACACCATCGGAGACACCTGTAGAGCATGTTTATAATCACCCAGTTACGTTGTGACGTTTGATAGCACACAAGGTGTTCCTCCGGTATTCGGGAGTTGCATAATCTCATAGTCAAACGAATATGTATAAGTCATGAAGAAAGCAATAACAATAAAACTGAACGATCAACATGCTAACCTAACGGATGGGTCTTGTCCATCACATCATTCTCTAATGATGTGATCCCGTTCATCAAATGACAACACATGTCTATGGTCAGGAAACTTAACCATCTTTGATTAACGAACTAGTTAAGTAGAGGCATACTAGGGACACTCGGTTTTGTCTATGTATTCACATATGTACTAAGTTTCCGGTTAATACAATTCTAGGATGAATAATAAACATTCATCATGATATAAGGAAATATAAATAACAACTTTATTATTGCCTCTAGGGCATATTTCCTTCAGTCTCCCACTTGCACTAGAGTCAATAATCTAGTTCACATCGTCATGTGATTTAACACCAATAGTTCACACCTTTATGTGATTAGTTCACATCTCCATGTGACTAATACCCAAAGGGTTTACTAGAGTCAATAATCTAGTTCACATCGCTATGTGATTGACACCTAAAGAGTGATCATGTTTTGCTTTGTGAGAGAAGTTTAGTCAACGGGTCTGCCACATTCAGAGCTGTATGTATTTTGCAAATTTTCTATGTCTACAATGCTCTGCACGGAGCTACTCTAGCTAATCGCTCCCACCTTCAATATGTATCCAGATTGAGACGTAGAGTCATCCGGATCAATGTCAAAGCATGCATCGACGTAACCCTTTATGACGAACTCTTATCAACTCCATAACCGAGAAACATTTCCTTAGTCCTCTTAGGTAACTAAGGATAATTTTGACCGCTGTCCAGTGATCCACTCCTGGACCACTATTGTACCCTCTTGCCAAACTCATGGTGAGGTACACAATAGGTCTGATACACAGCATAGCATACTTTATAGAACCTATGAATGAGGCATATGGAATGACTTTCATTCTCTTTCTATTTTCTGCCGTGGTCGGGTTTTGAGTCTTACTCAACTTCACACCTTGCAACACAGGCAAGAACTCCTTCTTTGACTGTTCCATTTTGAACTACTTCAAAATCTTGTCAAGGTATGTTCTCATTGAAAAATCTTAGCAAGTGTCTTGATCTATCTCTATAGATCTTGACGCTCAATATGTAAGTAGCTTTACCGAGGTCTTTCTTTGGAAAACTCCTTTCAAACACTCCTTTATGCTTTCCAGAAAATTCTACATCATTTCCGATCAACAATATGTCATTCACATATACTTATCAGAAAGGCTGTAGTGCTCCCACTCACTTTTTGTAAATACAGGCTTCTCGAAAAGTCTGTATAAAACCATATACTTTGATCACACTATCAAAGCGTACATTCCAACTCCGAGAGGCTTGCACCAGTCCATAAATGGATCGCTGGAGCTTGCACATTTTGATAGCACCTTTAGGATCGACAAAAACTTCTGGTTGCATCATATACAACTTGTCTTTAAGAAATCCATTAAGGAATGCAGTTTTTGACTTCCATTTGCCAGATTTCATAAAACGTGGCAATTGCTAACATGATTCGGACAGACTTAAGCATCGATACGAGTGAGAAAATCTCATCGTAGTCAACACCTTGAACTTGTCGAAAACCTTTTGCGATAATTCGAGCTTTGTAGATAGTAACACTACTATCAGCGTCTGTCTTCCTCTTGAAGATCCATTTATTCTTAATTCCTTGCTGAGCATCGAGCAAGTCAACCAAAGTCCAGACTTTGTTCTCATACATGGATCCCATCTCAGATTTCATGGCCTCAAGCCTTTTCGCGGAATCTGGGCTCATCATCGCTTCCTCATAGTTCATATGTTCGTCATGGTCAAGTAATATGACCTCCAGAACAGGATTACCGTACCACTCTGGTGCGGATCATACTCTGGTTGACCTACGAGGTTCGGTAGTAACTTGATCTTAAGTTTCATGATCATCATCATTAGGTGTAGGAATCACTGGAACTGATTTATGTGATGAACTACTTTCCAATTCGGGAGAAGGTACAATTACCTCATCAAGTTCTACTTTCCTCCCACTCACTTCTTTCGAGAGAAACTCCTTCTCTAGAAAAGATCCATTCTTAGCAACGAATATCTTGCCTTTGGATCTGTGATACAAGGTGTACCCAACAGTTTCTTTTATGTATCCTATGAAGACACATTTCTCCGATTTGGGTTCGAGCTTACACTAGTAGAAAAAGGGTCATCTGTCCCGGTTCGTAAGGCCCATTTGTCCCGGTTGTTGAACCGGGACTAAAGGGTCGTTACTAAAGCCCTAGGCCTTTAGTCCCGGTTCTTACATGAACCGGGACAGATGGGCCTCCACGTGGCCGGTGCGGCGAGCCCACGCAGGAGGGCCTTTGGTCCCGGTTGGTGGCACCAACCGGGACCAAAAGGCCTCCACGCGTCAGCATTTCAGTGGCTGGGTTTTTTTGTTTTTTTTGAAAGGGGGGAGGGTTTAGGGGGTAATTTAGGGTGTGTAAGCTAGCTAACAGAGAGAACTGTCCTCTCTTATTTCCGTGCTTGTTTACCAACACTACTGCTATGCCTAAACATGGCTTAGATTAAAGTGAAGGCAACATGTGGTGCATGTTGAAAGTAATATTAATCCTAACTTGATCAAGTTTGGATTAGTACTACTTTCGACATGCACCACATGCTTGTTGCCTTCACTTCATTCCAATCCATGTTCATTTCACCCATTTATATATAATAACTCTTCATGCCCGCATCATGCATCATCATAATAACAAGTCCTACTAATCATTATCATACAACTTCTACTCGTTATTAATAACAAGTCATACGATCATCATCCTCATAGTCATCGAACCAACCCTACTTAATTGTTCTTAGCACATGATCATCAGTATTAGGTAGGACCTAAATACCCTCTTTAAGGTAAAATAGCATAAAACAATATAGACCCCGCCTCTCCATTATGGAGAATGGAGATCATCCTGTCTCCAATTTTTGCGCTTCGCTTCCTTTTGCTTCCAAGAACCTCCTTGCGACTGTCCATACATTTTTTCCATCCTTTGATTTTCATGTCTCCACTTCTTTTAGAAATCCGGTATGGACAGTTGAGATTCGTAGGATGACCTGGTTGTATGTTCAAAACATCAAGGCTACCATTCTGATACATCAAATGAGGCACACAATCCTCTGGGATTATCTGTTGAAAAACATAGTAATAACTTCATAGTTAGCAATGATGTACTAGTTTTAGAAGTATGCAAAAGATGCACGGATGTCGTAATAGTAAGAAATCTTACCAGGGTATCTCCATAGTAGTTACCGTAGTTCAACACGTGCACTAGTGGCACGTATTGACCATAATGTGGAGGAGTTTTACAATAGATATTGTAATTTTCAAGATCAGTACAAAATCCGACCAGATGAGTTTTCTCCTTATAAGTTAACTCAGAGCCATCGGTGTAGTAGGTTCTGTCTACCATGTTCCGCACATTGTTTGAACAATCAAAATAAGCTGTCAACTATTTTGAAATGAACAATATAAATTAGCTAATAACTATGTTTGAGAAACTCACATAGCGGTATAATTGGAGGCGTATCAACAAGGACCCAAATGTCCATATTGTCTTGCTCGATGTCAGGATCACCAAGATCCATGGTGACAAGCACACCCTCATCAAAACCATACATCTTGCAAAATGCTTCCCAATTTTTGCAACCAAAATGGGTTACGCTCTCAGAATTATACAGATTTACTTCAAAATCTATATCATGATGGGTCCTTAGGTGAATTTTCTTTGTTTCCATACTTTCATGGTCTTCAAAACCCATCCTCTCCAAGACGTGGCGTCTTGTATGGCATGGGATAAGCTAGTCGAATTGTAAAAGATGAAAAGTACACGTTAAAATAGTTGAAGTCGTGCTTAATTAAGAAAAAATAACACTTGTCGTCGTTGCGTACCGTTTCAACATCGAAGGTCTCCTCCAGCTTAATACTGAAGCGCCGATCTTCGTCCAGGTGAGGCCTGTCACACAGACCTCGGTCGTCGTGGTACCAGTCGCACTCCCACGGGAGACTTTCGTCATCCGAGTAGGACACTTCCTATGTTTATAATTCAAATATTAAACGTCTACAATTAAATATATGTAGTAAAAAACCAAAGTTAGATCATTATTATTCATCACGGGTTGACTATCGGTTTGTCGAGTCTTTTCTTAAAAACTCTCAGCTCACGTGATGTATACATTCGACCGTTGGTGATGGTCGCACCTCCATTTGTCCCCGAGTGCATTACACCAAAATGTCTAGAACACGGGAACAAAGGAGAAGCGACCCCCACGACAACAGTCGGGATTCTTCGTCCTATCATATAGATATGGTGGAACTCTCCCTCACTGATTCCTCTCAGACATTTCCGACCGTCGGTGATGGTAGCTCCTTCCTTTCGTTCCCGAGTACATTACACCAAATTGTCTAGCACACGGGAACGAAGGAGAAGCTACCCCCACGACAACAGTCGGGATTCTTCGTCCTCTCATATATGGTGGAGACTCAATAGACTTAAAGTCAACCCGAAATATCGTTTAATTATCTTTCTAAAACCGGTTCGTGGCTGGTCTCACCTCGAGGTCGGAGGGGGTCGGTGACGGGGACGACGGCGGGGATGATGGAGGGGGGCTCCTAGATTTCTGCGAAAACAAAAACCATATAAGCTATCAACTAATCATATGCATACGCCTTGCATAGTGCTCTCCAATTTTAGCATTCAAAGTAGGAGTAGTTTTCCAATTTGAGCATTCAATAAGCAAAATCAAATCACAAAATAAAGTAGTATTCAAATTAGGATGCATTAAATTATAAGCAAAACTACATCATCTCCATGCATCCGTACATCGTCGAATATTATCACTAATACACCTCGAATACTATCATACATATCGCCAGTACAGCTAGAACCGTAGCGCCCGACGGGTATCGGCGCGGGCGGTGGACACCCAAACGGAAGGAACCATCACAGGATCATAGCTCCAGTGAGATCCCTAACGAACCTGCCAGGTATTGTCGAACCTGCCCTCCAACGCAACCATGTAGTGACGGACGTGCTGGTCCACCTCGCTGACACGGTGATGTACCACCTCCGCGGTGTCCGGAAGCCTCGGCACCGTCACTGGCCCACGCGACCGCCACCAAACAAGGATCAGGTCAACGACGGGCTGGCTCCTCACCAACCTACGCCCCCCCGGAAGGTAGCAGCTCCCAAAACCAGCCAGGCGGAGCCCAGTCCCGGACATGGCCCCTCTGATCAAGCCGGCCTCCTCCGCCGAGTCGGCGACGAGGATGCGGGATTGGCATCGTCGACGTCGATGCGGGAATAATTGCTTTAACTAAAAAAAATAAACTAGTTCTATTAATTTTCTTGCTAAAAATAAACTACTTCTATATATAGTAAAATAAAGTAGTTTTATTAAATCAACTGGTTCAACTAGCTACTAAGCACTTACTATAAATAAAATAAAGTAGTACTTACTAAAAACAAACTAC